>NC_056726.1:895416384-895456384 GCF_019279795.1 Protopterus annectens | reverse complement strand
AGTCACCACTGTGTATCCGGTTGACAGGAGCAAGTGAAATCACATTACATGTGTGTCAAAGGGCTGGGTAGCATATGGCTATGCTGCTCTAGGCCCTAGGGCCAATAGCGTATTACCTACCTATGACACAATGCACATACACATGTACTCAGTGCAATACCTGCTATGTGAGGTGGAATAAGTATGACAGTGACTGTGTGCAAGGTTTGTAAATGTGTGTCAGCTTAGTGTGAGGTTGTGTCTGTCATGGTAGTGTGTGTCCTAGGTGTGAGGCCAGAGAAAGATGTGTCAGTTATTGGGATGCAGACATAGTAGGATGGCATATGTTGTGACGTAGTTCCTTGTGTACGACTGTGGTGTCCCATTGTAGTCTGAAGCAATACATGTATGCTCAGTAAGTGGTACTGCTGGTGAATCCAGCTCACATATGAACTGTTGTACTACCTGAAGCTGTAGGCCTAAATAGCACCGTATGGTGTATGTTCACATTCCCTGGTAACACTGTCCTGTGTGTTTCCTGTAGTCTGCACAGATAACATACCTCAGGCATAGGTATCTGTAAGTAGGGGCACACAGTTCTATAAGGTACACAGATAATGCTCATCTGTGTCGGCATACATTTGTGTGTTGTATGTATGTCTGATGTGTGTGTAATGATGCCTGTACCATGCCCGCAATCACATGTGTGTTACAGGGTATGTATGTGTCCCTAGCAACATGTATACTCTGTTAGAGCAGTATGCCAGCTATATTAACAACCATGCACATATGTTAGGTGGGGGTATGGCATCAAAGACTAGGGTGGTTTACTGGTAATACTGTAAATGTACATTGCAGTCATTGCATTGGATGACATATGTCTTCATGCATTAGCTTGATATGTACCCCCGGGGCGAGGTTGTGCATTGTATCCCAAACAGTGTGCCAACTACTGGTGTATACTGGTTTGTGAAATGGAGTGTGGCAGGCACTGTCAGCCAGTTGTGGGCTGAGCACTGATATGTGTTATTGAACGTATGTATCCTCTGATAGACAGATATATGCTATATATGGCAGTAGAGTGATATCTGTACTTCATAATGTTAAGTGTGCCACATGACTTGCTCACAAATATCATTCAATTGTCACCCAGGGATATGGCTCATCAACGTAATCCATCGTACACAGCTGTGGAGGAGCAGGAAATCCAGAACAGCCTGGTGCAGCACTATAACCTGCTTTTTTCCATGGCCAGCCAGCACCACCATGAGCGTACTGCACTGTGGCAAGAACTTGTTCGCCGTGTAAATGACATAGGCATGCATAACTGAACATATGAGCAGGTACGCCATCACTGCAGTGATTTAATTAGACATGTCCAGCGGCATGCATCTGATATCCATAGGCAACAGCTTGCCACAGGTGGTGGGGCAGCCATACATCCCCCCTCACCAGACTGGAGGAGCTGCTTCTAAGCATGGTGGCTCCTGGCCTACAGCAGAAACAGCATCACACATGTGTCATCATGGAGGCCGGAGCCACACAGCAGGATGACATGGAGCTTGCATGTAATATGCCCCAGATGTACACTACCGTTACCTGTATAGTTAGCATATGCATATGTGAGATGTGTACTGTGTGTTTAGCAGTTGTGCTGCCTATCATGTGCAGTACTGATATTTGGAATAGTATCTATACACCTGTAACTGTTGACTGTTGTTCCACTATAGTTTAGCACACTCACAGTAGCAATGTCACAGTTGTGGCCACTGACAAACTGTGTCATATTCTTGTAGGTCCCTCTGGTGTGACAGCAGGGCAGACGATACATGCTGGTGAGTGTGTTAACACTTCAATAATGGTAATGAAATGTGCATGTCATAGGTGAGTTGTAGGCCATGTACACGTAACTCACCTATGCATAATGCATGCTGTGCATGTTTGCTGTGAGACATCAGTCATCTCAGTAAAGTCAGTAGCTGACTCAATCACATGCAATGCACAGTGCAGCAGACACAATTGTGGCAATACTGTACTGCACATTGGATATGCATAATTGCTACAGCTGTACACAGCAGAACAAGTTTATCATACGCAGTACACGAAAACATGCTACATTTGGCATTACCACACACCCGCTGTAAGGTCACACTTCAGTATCCCACATGTCATGCACACACACATGATGTACCTCAGGAGTGGAGGCTTATCATGAGGCTGTGCAACACTCTGCAACAAATAACACAAACATGTTAGGCAATGCTCCCTATTGGACACCTCACACACCCATGTACAAGGCGGCTGTGTAATTGTGAACGTAGCCACGGCACTGCAGTTCAGGTACAGCATGCTAGGCAGTGGTCTTGCACACATTAGTAGCTGTGAGTGACCACAAGATGCATGTTGATGATGGCACAGGGTACTACACCCCATCCAGTTACATTGACCACAGTACTACTCATTGCAGTCATTGCTTTGCACCTCAATGTCGTGTGTGTGCAAACATATGCACCTATACACAACATGCATAGCATGTTGTGTGTGTGCTTACAAATGCCGGTATACACAATATGCACAGCAGTTGCCATCCAAACAAAATGTCACATATATGTCCTGGAATGCTAGTGGTTGTATAGTTCACCTGACACACATTGGGTTTGTGTGGTGTTTGATGTTGCAGTCGTGTAGCATGCCATGCCATGCCTGGCACCAACATATCTGCAATATGTCCCACACTCACCATAACCACTGTACACTGGCCATGTTGAGCATTGGGATTCCTTCATGTCAACATGCACCACTTATCCCGTGTGTGTACATAGCATGCATGTGCTACACCCATGCCCACTATTATCTGCTATGGACACAGACACTGTACTCAGACATGGATATCTATGTGTCACACATATAACACATGTAGCCATGGCATGTATACTTGTGAGTGATGGTGCACAAGGCATTGCAGAGCTGATAATACCTGCACAGCAATGTTGTGTCCATGTACACACTGTGTTCCAGGTTGTAGCCAATCACTGAACTACACAGTTGCATCAAAGGCATGTGTACTGCCATTAAATAGGGGCATCTACACTTGCACAGCATGGTCTTGTGCAACACATATTCTGCATGCTGACACATGTGTGGTGGCTGTTTACCTTGTGATACCTAGACCCACCTTCACCCACTATAGAGTATGTTTTGGATTGCTGGTGTGTGTGTGTATGTGCTGTAGTGAGGAGTGTATTAGTGTTCATGTGTTCATGTGTGCATGTGTTCATGTTTGCATGTGTTCATGTGTACATGTGTGCATGTGTATGTGTACATGTTTGTACGTGTTCATGTGTGCACATGTTCCTGTGTGCACATGTTCATGTGTGCATGTGTGCACATGTTTATGTGTCCATGTGTGCATGTGTTCATGGGTGCATGTGTGCATGTGTTCATGTGTGCACATGTTCATGTGTGCATGTGTGCATGTGTGCATGTGTTCATGTGTGCATGTGTTCATGTGTGCATGTGTGCATGTGTGCATGTGTGCATGTGTGCATGTGTGCATGTGTGCATGTGTTCATGTGTGCATGTGTTCATGTGTTCATGTGTGCATGTGTGCATGTTTGCACGTGTTCATGTGTGCACGTGTTCATGTGTGCATGTGTTCATGTGTTCATGTGTGCATGTGTTCATGTGTTCACGTGTCCATGTGTGCATGTGTGCATGTTTGCACGTGTTCATGTGTGCATGTGTGCATGTTTGCACGTGTTCATGTGTGCATGTGTGCATGTGTGTATGTGTTCATGTGGGCATGTGTGCATGTTTGCATGTGTTCATGTGTGCACGTGTTCATGTGTGCATGTGTGCATGTGTATGTGTGCATGTGTGCATGTGATCATGTGCAGACCGTAAAGTGTGTTTCCTGTCTTCCTCTTGCAGGTGCTGAGTTAGGGCTGGCCGCAAGCAGCAGGGAACCTGAAGCCACTGCCATGAATAGTGGTGATGATGAGACATGTATTTTGGCACAGGAAGGTTTGACAGGGTCTGTCGTTGGTCTGCCAATCGACAGTACACAGCGTTCAACCCCATCTATGCGCATACTCATACTGTCAATACATCCCTCACCAACAATGGCCATAGGCGAGGGACATCATACAGTTGACATTGACCAGGAGAGTGTGGTACCCATAGCACTTGCATCCCCTCACAGCAGCCATAGGCATATTCCTGGAATGGTACCACATAGGCAGAAGTCCAGGGGTTCTCAGGGGAGCACTGCTGGTCATATTGCCCCTGGCAGGCGTGCTCTCACAGGTCTTACGACGTCCAGTATGTTCTGGGCTGTAATGCAGGCTCAGGCACATATGGAACAGTACACCAGGCAGGGACTTAGGGTGCAGAGGGCACATTACACCGCTATCAATGACAGCATCCGTGACCTTGCCGGTGCCATCCGGACTTACATCGAGGTCATTGATAGACGTTGGGGGGAGACATTAGATGCCCTCCACAATATGTCTTCCATGAGCCAGGACCGTGTGGGACAGTTGCGATGTCAACGCGGGCGCATACCAGCAACAGCAATAGCTGGCAGTGGTCACGGACGGCCCATAGTTCACAGCCACTCCCATAGTGGCAGTACCAGCCCCAGCAATGCTGGGGCTGACCTGTCCATTGACCGTCCCAGTAGACCACGTGCACGTGGCTCTGGCCAGTCCCAGCAGGGACATGTGTCCAGTCATCATACCTCTGCCTCTGATGACAGTACGCAGTCATGGTTGGTACCCGATACTGTCCATAGCACCCCTGCCAGCCGCAGGTACTGTGTCCATGGCTGGAGACAGTGATCTGTACAGCCTAGCAGGTACAGTCTGTGGCTGTCCCACAAACTACCGTATATGGCAGCCACATGGTGGAGCTATGTGCATGCAGACACACACACATTAACCAAACAACTAGGGCTCACACATACACACACATTACATCAACATTGGCCCATGTTGTACTGTTGTCTCTCTCTCACACACACACACACACACACACACACACACACACACACACACACACACACACACACACACATGTGGATTGGATGGGTCAATGTCAGGCTCTAACAAACAACAAAGCACCCTGTGCATATGATGATACCTGTGTCACCTCCTCTCATCTGTAACATTGATGGAGGAACAGGCTAACATGGTGCTGATGCACAGGGTGACACTATAGCAGTGTAGCAATATAAGCAAGTTGTCAACAGTAAAGTGTAATGACATCCTTGTAGGCATATCTGAGCAGACATTATGCATCAAAGCTCTGATTGTTAATGTAGCATTGTTTACACCACTGTTAGGTCTGAGTAAGTATTGTCTACCCATGTGCCACTTGGCTGAAGTGTAATGTGTTGCCAGCATGTGTTAGTGAGTGGACAGTACTTGTGTGATGTGTGCAGTACAGATTAGCAAGTGTACATCTGTGAACATGGTGGGTGCACACTGTCTGCATGTATGTTCATAGTGGACACATGGGACGTGTGGCATACCCTGTTGTACACATTGTTAACATCTCATAGTATCTTTCAATGGACAGTATGCATTCTACTACAGTTATGTACCAACATGGGTAGACATGTGTGTATGACATGGGTTGACACCATGCTGTGGGTGATACTGTTAATATCTGTCAATGATTTGCGGTCTGGTAGTATACACAGCCTCAACAGCATGACTATAAGCAATCATTGGATGGCATCCTAACAAATGACACACAGTCGTAGGGAACTCAGCAACAGTTGGATCCTTCCGGTGCTACACTATAACACTGACCAGTGGTAATGACCACCACCCATTCTTGTGACCACACCTGTTTGGCATATAGCCCCCTTAGGTACATGCAAATGCACTAGGGATGTGTCCATCCATATCTGGAAATGCATGCATTGGCCTGTAATGCATTCCCTGGATGGGACACATATTTTACACAAGGGTATAATGCAGACAGATACCTGTTGTCTGATACATGCTGTATAGCAGTAAGCTGACTATGGCATAGTCATCCACATGTACAATACATACTATCCAGTCAGTACCACACAGGTGGTAGCCCTCAACATGTATGCTGGGTACCAATGTGTACATACGGCCTCATGTTATGTCATGTGTCCCTTGATGTCCACATATCCATAGGTATTGTGGAGTCCCAAGGTGTATCACATAAGACATTAGAGGCCTGAATGCATATCCACAAAGCAGTTGTACACCTATAAATACTGTCCATTATTGGCAGTCGTTGTTGTGTATGAACATGTCTGACATATACCCCAGGCATATACCCTCACTCACACTACTCTTAGGTAACTGTCATGGGTGTGTGTGGCACAGATGACCTTGGCCACAGATCACAACAGTGGACGGCCTTGTCACATACATACATATGTGACCTACGATCTGAGAAGCAGCGGCACAACCTGTCAATGGAAACAAATGTATTCATGTAGTATGCAGGCTACACACCTATGTACTGATTGAGGGGACATGTACACATATATTTTTGCACTGCAGATACCTGATGTGTGCAATGCACTTACTGTTGCAATCATAATATGTCATACCATAGTAAAAGCAAAATCCACACTGCATTGACCAACAGTGTCACACACGCAGTCAGCGTTTGCAGGATTTAACCCCCTACCTCACTATGTTATGATACTAGCGAGAGATGCATTAACATGGTGCGCTATTTGCTTCACTGGGTGGTTTCATGTCTCCTGCTGTATTTATAGGATGGTGACATCATCAGTCCTTCCAAAGAGGAATGTACCTCTTTCAGTGTGTTTTCCCAGTCGCCAAAAGAGGCACTCCATTCAAAGACAATTGCATACATACACACACCCCACCCACAGTCAGCATTTGCAGGATTCAAACCCCTACCTAACTATGTCATGGTATTAGTGAGAGATGCATTAACATGGCGCACTATTTGCTTTAGTGGGTGGCTTCACTTCTCCTGCTGTATTTATAGGATGGTGACATCATCAGTCTTTCCAAAGAGGAATGTACCTCTTTTAGTGTGTTTTCCCAGTCTCCAAAAAGGGCACTCCTTTCAAAGACAATTGCATACATACACACACCCCACCCACAAACACACAGTCAGCATTTGTAGGATTCAAATCCCTACCTAACTTTGTTATGATACAAGAGAGAGATGCATAAACACAGCGCACTATTTGCTTTACTGGGTGGCTTCACTTCTCCTGCTGTGTTTATAGGATGGTAACATCATCAGACTGGACATGATAATGTGTGTACACTTTGTTTTATGCCATTCCAGGAATGGTACATGTGGGTCATCGGGTGTCAACAGCTTGAACAGGAACTCATAATCCTTACCTTGTGTGATCTATCTGTGGACACATTGACATTCCTTCATATGTCAACACATATTTATGCACAGCTTGTTGGTTTTGTGGGTACTACATGTGTCTGGGATGTTGATAATGGACTATTCAAAGTCTATGTGAGACATTTGTAGCTGTGTTCAGTGATGTATGTCCTGGATGGCTGCCTTGCAAACAGTCTAGCATGTTTGGGAACCATGATCTGCACATGAACATACCACAGTTAGTGGGGTTGTGTGTATGTCAGCTTCCAATAGCTCTGATGACTTCAACCATGATGGACTACATGGCCTTGCAGATCAGACTTCATAGGCATACTGGACTGTACTTACCATGGTGTGTTGTGCACCAACACTTGTGTGGAGTGCCATATGTTGCTGTAACACATTCAACGGTTCCACATCCTGTGTAGGGGGGGAGGCTCAGCTGACTTTTCAGGTGCAGGATCTGTTTGTTCTGTAGTTTATGCATGACACATATTGTGAATCAATGTATTCCACTTGCTGCCATGCTTTTGGCATTGGGGGTAGCTGTTCATCCATTCTACATGTGATATCTCCTGGTATGTTGATATGGACTATCGTCAGTGGGAGGTGGGTCTGTATATATGGGCCTGTCTGTCAGGATGTCGGCATTGTCAGTCAGGTACAGTTGGCCCTGACTCAGGACATATATGGATGTACATTGCTATATATGACATAGCTGTCGGAGGTGTCATGATTCAGTCTGGACTCCTTCTCAGCTACTTTTTACAGAACACCAACGAACCTGAGCACTAATCCCTGCTATACTCTTTTACACACTTGACACCCTGCTGATCCTTTGTGATCTGGCTACAGTGTATGTCATCATAATATTCCGGCATTTTCAGGGGTCGGTTTCGTGTGTACTCTCCAGTCCAGCTGGTGAATATTGTGATGTTGACACAATGTCACATCTGCCTCATGTACACAAACAACCCTCTCCTCCTCCCAACAAACTCAGCTATATGTGTGAGATGCACCTAAAGAGACATACAGGGTGCTGAACTCTCTCGACCCATGACTGGCACAGTCTATCAGGTAGTGAAGGTAAACACACACAACACATATCAGTCTCACATATCCTCTGGCGACAGCACTCAAACCACATTATCACATATAGACATACTCGGATGCTGTGAATTAACTCTGCCTAAGCAGCAGAGACCTCCACAGCAGGCACACACACAACTGCTACCCCACTACAATACCCACATATCACCTAGTTCACAATGTCAGTGTGCCACACAGTCACTGCCCTCCAGGCTAGACAACTCACCTAGTACACTTGTAATAGGCAACACTTATTGTCAGACACACTGATGTACCACTCACCAGCCCAAACATGGGAATAGTCACTTTGGACTGTCTGTCGGGTGCCAGGATCTGCCACATAACACATGCAGTCAGGTCACTCCAAAACAAGTACAGGACTGGCACCATCATTGTCCATGCTGGTGCATAAAACATCAGACATTACTCCCTGGACCACATGACATCGTACATGGAGGAACACTCTGATCATGTAGCCCAGGCCAGTATTACCCTGACCTTGTCTAGCATCTTACACCCACCAATTATGATGTCAAAGTATACAGACAAACATATCATGTTTAACAGTTGGCTAACAAATTGGTGTCATTCATAGGGGATACAGTGTCTGTCAGCCTGTGGTGACATGCTCGACATGCCACGTAGCTTCAGTATGGACAGCTTGCACCTGTCACACTTGGACATTCGAATGCAGGCTAAGGATCTTGCTACCACCATAGTGCATTTCTTGAGCAGGGCTCAATAGACAAACCCACCTCCATAGACATTACAGGTTATATGACACTAAGGGTAATGCTGCTCAACACCAGATGTGTTACCCTCCTATTGCGGCCACTCAGGACTCTCCTCAGTATGGAGGATAGCGATATCTGTGCACTAACAGACGCTTAGTTCAGGTTCACATATGCACACCAGCACTACCAGGTTATGTTTTATACCATGCTTTCTGGCCACAGGACTTGGAACAGACAGCACAACTAGGGGGAGTATCCATATACATCACAGATACAGACACCTCCGGGTTAGTAGCACTGCACTAAGCATCACAGACCATACATATACAACTACCATTGTGCAGAACTGCCTTTCAGTTTGTTGCCTGCTACTGACCACCCTCCCAAACTCAGGAACCACACTCGGCATTCCTGGGAACAGTGGGGAATATGGAGGTCTACACAAACAACATTATATTGGGTGACTTCAAATGCATTAATATTGACTGGGGATACTACTCAAGCCCCAACACTCTCGCCCTACAGTCGCTACAATTTGTTAATTCATATGCTATGGCACAACCAGTCACCACAGCCACAAGGGGAATACATATTGGACCTGATCATCACCAATATGGGGACTCTATGTTCCACACCAGTGATATACCCCTCATTGGTAAGGTCAGAACATACATATATCTCACTGGACATATATATACTCTCCACACACCCATCCTGGGTATTCTTGGTGAACTTCTCATGAACCAACGTCTCACTTCACCAAAGCAAGGTATTATCCTTCAGAGACCCTGAGACAGTGGCAAATATGGCTCCGACTGCTGAATCCTTTACATACACATTCTATGGACACCTAGTGGACTGCATGGATTGTGCTATACCAGATAACAACAGGACTCACTGCTCCAATGGCAGGGGACCTGTCTGGTAGACCCCAGCCATTAATAAGCTGTTCAACGTCAGGAGGAAGCTACTACATGATAGAGCACAATCCCAGACAGGGAAAGCATCTGTGATCTGTACTAGCAGACAGCTACAATCACTCATGAACTTATGTAAGGGCTGCTTCTCACGGACAATTGCACCAGACACATAGGACTGTCACAAGGCCTTCTTCAGTTATGTCAGGAACCTGGGTGGACACTCACTGATATGCTCTGTGTTACTGCATACTGACTAAACTTACCCTGAACCCACTGGCATTGCCAACATCCTGGCAGCAGGCTCAGTGCAGATGTCTCCCCCCACCCCCCCTAGGGAGCAACTATCCATCCCAATAGAGTGTAACCTCCCTGACATCACACAGTAACAGGTGAGTGCTGCCCTCCCCAAAGCATACATCACAGCATCAATGGGTCCAGATGGTGTCCCGCTTGCATCTTACACGAGCTTCATGACAGACGTAACCCTCACATTACATCACTGTGCAATATCGGAGTTACTACAGGATATGTACCCACAGAATGGCATATAGTGGCAGTGGTTCCACTACACAGAGTTAGTGCCACAATGGACCACAGACAATATTGCCCTATAAGCCTAACTAGCCTGTTCTGCAACACTATGGATCGTATTGTCATGGGTCTCTTACACATGAAAATCAGGAACCTACAGACACTGTGTCCTACACATTTCAGCGTTGTTGTGGGCAAATCTTGCCTCTTGAACATGTTTGTATTCTTTACATGGTTAACAGATCCATCGACATAGGGACAGTTGTCCACACAGCCTACCTTAACCTTTCAAACTCCTTCCACACAATAACCCACTGGGCTATTATGCATAGGCTCACCAGCATCGATATGGACACATATCTCACATGGTGGATTGCTACCTGGATCAAGGTTAGCACCCACATGGTCAGTATTGCAGGTGCCATGTCTGACTATACACCAGTTACACGTGGCATTCTGACATACAGGCTACCACAGGGGGAATATGGCTGACCTTGTTCGCACTTGACTGCAAACTGGGTGCCATAATTAACTCTCCGGCTGCCACATGCATACTCAAACAGGGTCTTACAGAGATGAATGACTGGTGCCTGAGCCATGGCCTACAGCTAAATGCCATTGGTTGCATAGTCATCCTTTTTGGGAATAGCAACATGACCACACATTACCACATTGATAGTACTCCATTACATACGCTAGGAGTTGTTAGGTGATTGGGGACATGACTTGTTTGTACTGTCGCCTTTGACATTCACATTGCCAAAGTGGTTGGACAGACCTTCTATATAAGCCACCTTATCCCATATGGTTTCACATGTAGATCGAGTGAGGTCATTGTGCCCCTATACTCATCACAACCATGCTTGGTTACAATGCCACGTTTGGGGTGTACCTTACCCAACACCTGCAGCAACTGTACTGGCCACAGAAGTTCCTCACCAGGCAGATGTAGGGACTCACATGGATGACCTGCTCAGTTCGGATGCAGTAACTCCAGCTATACACAGTCGCTTACCACTTACTCGGATATGATGTGTGCCTGTTGTTTACGGAAATACCCAACCCAGAATTACTGGACATGCTCCACCTCAGGATATCTGACTCCCTTGGAGCTACACACTGCAGGGACATATACCTCAGCACAGATGTTAATTGGACATGCTGGAGGGACAGATTCTTATCCCATGGCCTCCACTCACTCCGGATAGTGATCACAGTTTCACATAGACAGAGCCACCCACTGACCACCTACAGGGGACATTTTGATGGCTGTATGGGTGAATGTATGTTTACCCCTGGGATATATTGTGTGTCCCTGCTAGACAGAGGCACACTAGCCTAGACGTACATGGGCTATCTTGTGTGACCTACTATTCACTGGCACAGTGTAGTAATCTGACAGGGTTGCAAAAGCCAAACATACTCTGGCTAGGCTTGTTCATGCCCTAGGGCAGATAGCATAGTATCGACCTCTGAACCTATACTTGTGTTTGGAATGCACAATATTTATTGCTGATACTGTTTGCAGGTCTTTATCAACTTTGCTTTCCCAGTTTCTATGAACAACTTAGGTATCTCCAGAACATATTTGATTATGACAGGGTTCCACTATATTATATATGTGTCTGTTGTCGTGTAACTGTGTGCACAGGGTGGACTGCTGGATAGTGAGAGGTTCCTGGGTTTACACATGCAACTGCCAGATATGTGTGGCCCACTGCTGTACTCAGACATGGCCTAAGTGTGTGAGCATGCCCAGTTCAGGCTTTCCATGTTTTGTTGCCTGACATTTATCTCATTTATTCAAGTGTGTGAGCATGCCCAGTGTGACCTTTCAGTATGTTGCGATCTGAGGTCCACTACATTTGTGGATGTGTGTGAACATGACCAATATTAACATTTATACTGTGGGTGTGTGTTGGAAGTCAAGTTCTGTTCTTACTGCAGGACTCACCTTTGTGTCATAACTCAACAGGGATTATGCTGTGCCTGCAGGGTTTCCATGAGATGCTTTGCATAGACCTATCAACATTCCTTCATACTGGCTGACCACTGCAATACTGTCATGATTTAGTGGTTCAGTACTTTAACTATAGTGCTCAGTATCCTGGGTTTGAGGCCCATCACTACTTTATATTTTCATACTGAGCAGACCAGACTGCTTAAGGACCAGTTAAGCAAATATGAGCATGTTGGCTTTTGTTCAGCTATGCTCTACTTAGACCAGCCTTGTCCAACATTGCTGAATATTCACCAACTTTGCTGGACATTGCCCAATATTACTCAGCATTGACCACAGTTGCACTAGTTGGTGTGTGAAAAACTACATGGTGGTAGATGCTGTTTAGCACTGCTTTACATTAATTAACACATGGCAATCATGCCTCAGGTGGTGCTGCAGGGCTGCCTATGTTGGATGCACATACTACACTCCCTGTACATGTTTGAAAGCAGGTCATGTCAACTTAGGCATCCCTTTTACTATATGTGCGAGTCAGAGAGAGGTATCATTTCCAGAGTTCCTACTGAGCCAGTGCATGTGCTAGGCGTTGCCTCTTTGCCAAGGCCAAAGCATACTGGGCACGCCTCCTTCTATCTACTGGGGAAGGCTCAGGTTGTTCCTCCTCCGAGTCACCCTGTGCCTTAGCAGGCCTTGGCAATGGTGGGGGGCTATTTGGCCCTGCCCCATGCTGGTCCTGCTGCAGCTGTTTTCGTAGGATCATATTATGTAGCATAGCACATACCATGACAATTTGGGTACATGTAGTTGGTGAGTACTGCAAGGCTCCACCAGATGTGTCCAGGCACTGGAACCATGACTTGAGCAGCCCAAACACACGCTCGATTACATTTCGTGTTTGTGCGTGTGCCTCATTATGGCATTCCTGTTCAGGTGTGTGTGTGTTTTTGATGGGTGTCATCAGCCATGGCTCCAGTGCATAGCCAGCATCCCCCACTAGGTGACCATGTGGGATGTCCTCATTGGCAAATGTCTGGTACAGCTGTGTCAGATGCCAGATATGGGAATCATGGTAGCTTCCAGGGCAGCCAGCACACACATTCAGTATTATGCCCTGGGCATCACACATGACCTGGCAGTTGATGGAGGGGAAGCCCTTGCGGTTGAAGTAGACCCGACCCCGCTCAGCGGCTGGTGCTTTGATGCATATGTACGTGCAGTCTATTGCACCCACTACCTCAGGGTATTCTGCTATTTGTTGGAAGAGATGCATATTGCTGGCCAATACCTCACGGGAATTGGGGAAATATACATGATCACCGACATGTGCTGACATGGCATCCAGGAACTGGTGCAGTACCCTGGATGCTGATGCCTGTGATATCCCCATCATATCACCAGTTGGTCTCTGGAAGGTACCTGTTGCTAATATTCTTAGACCAACACATACCTTGGTTTCCACTGGGATGGGTACCCCTCTGTTGGTTCTGTGTGTGAGGCATGTCCTGCACAGTTCAACAATTTGCTGCAGGAGGTTTCTGTCCACTCTATAGTGCTCCACTATCTCCAGCTCGTGTAGCCCCTGGTAGGTTATCCTGGGCCTGTACACTCTTCTCCGTCTCCTCACTGTGGGTTGTCCAGCAGCATTTCCATTGTCACCACCCTCAGCATGTTGCATATGTCGCCTTATAACAGCAATGGCAGCCCCTAACATTTCTTTGTCTCAGTAAAGCTTTTTCAGTTTTCACTTCTATTAGCTTACTGCAGTGTCTCTTGTGAGAAACGTTATGGACTGTTGTTTGCAGAGTTTTAAGTGGTAGGCTGGGCTAGTGTACTGCCTGTGTAATTGCCTGATTCTGATTGTTTTCACCTGCTAGCTCTGCTAGTACTCCCTGGTAGCTTCCTACTATTTGTTGTGCTTCCTATTTCTTTTCAGTTTCCTCGGGGGGGGGGGGGGGCGGCACCGCGCACACAAGCGCAAACACGCTCACAGCAGCTCACACGCACATACACCTGCTTACACGGACTGCAACTTGCTTATTCGGGTTAAAACACGCGCACACCAGCGCAAATGCACTTAGAACACTTTAAACTGCCTTATACATGCTTACTACGGCTTAAATGCGCACACTCACGCTTACACACACGCACACTGTCTTACTCGGGTTTACAGGCACGCACACGCGTGCATACCCGCTCAGCAAGAAACTTTGGTGTTATTCATGGCATACACCTTCCATTTCTTGACTTTACCTAGCCTACCTGTTGACACACCTCTTTCAATGATGTGTAAATGACAGCTGACACATGCCACTCTGCTCCAATGAGCTTCCCTTCTTTCATACATACCCCACTCGTGATGTCACCTATCTTCTACTCTGTTACTCCCCTTGTCCTACTCCTACACTCCACTGACTGTGCTCATTTGCTATGTAAACCTGTGATTCACTATCCTAACCCTACTTTGCATAGGATTGCCTACTAATGCTTGGTTACATCTCTTAGACTGTGCCTCCCCCCTTAGCAACCTATACTCGGTGGACATGTTGTCTTCAGCCTGCCATTCCCTTGCATTGTAAATTAACAATTTACATAAAATCCACATTTGTGGGTTTTAATTTTTATTTTTCTGGTTTTTAGAGGGCAGCCCGTTTGTGCGGCGCTACGCTTAAACATCGGAAATCGGAGAAAAAAATAATTTTTTTTTTTTCATATTGCATCGGGAAACATTGCCATTGGCATGCTTCCTGCACTGGATGCAACCTTTATTTGGAGCTGTCACGGCTCCATTTTGCTATTTGCAGAACGGTACTCAGTTGTCAACTGAGTACATTTCTGCAGATAACACTTCTCTTACTCGGACAGGTTCGGGTTTCCTGAATCACAAATCTACCTCATTTGCATGGCTTTAGCCTGCAATTGAGGTAATTTGCATAACCCTGCCCTGTCCGTGTAAGAGCCATTTTAGGAGCTCTCTTGCACGCCCCTGCAGGCTGTTCCTGGATCGCTAGTCGGACATGATGTCTGCATGGAGTCTTACTCTACTCTTAGACTCCATGCAAGCCATCGTGAATCCGGCCCACTAACAAATGATTCAGCACATTAAAATAGTATGCAGTGTACACTAACTGATGCCTATAGCAAATGTGATGTGTACAAAATTAACACTTAGGAGATATAAATTGCTGTTGCATTATATGAAGCTTGTATACACATTTGTATTCAGGGGGTGCCATCTGCATAAACAGGGATAAATGGAGGTAATGAAATGCAAAGGGTACAATTAAGGCTGAAAAAAAGTAACACATACCTTCTCTTCTGTCACAACTCCTACATTCTGTTCATCTGCTTAATGCAGGTAGCATGATTACAACCCCTCTGTGCCACCTCTAAGAATGTGTGCAAATATTACATGACTGCAACATCTTTGCATTTTGGCATTAGACAGCAGTTCATGATAAAGTATATTATTGTATAATATTGCCAGAAAAAACTGTTGACAATCAGTTTCAAATAAGGACAAGTCAAATACCATTTCTTTATATATGGAGTTATACTTGCAAGTACATGCATGTACCATACACTAGGATAACTGACTTCAGCCTAGAAGAACCTAGATTCAAACAAGCAGTAGTTATTTAAATCTACACAGGAGTCCATTCCCCTACTTGCCTAGCTATTTGTCTACACCATGAAATAATAAGTTACTCTTAGTCAAACATGTTTGAGCTGTAAATACTGAGTTACAGCATTAAATACTGCACCAGATGATTTGATGTATTTATGGAATGTTCAATACAGACCTTATGGCAGATACAATGCGCTAAAGGCCCAGTGTAGTACATAAAGAATGATGTGATCACATTCCGGCATGTGAATAATACAACAAAACAAGGTTAATGGTGTAGTGACAAGAAGAAGTAGGGGATTGCATTTACTATGGTATCATGTACCCCAGATTAATATATGAGAAATACTAAGACTAAGACTGTCACATAAGTAACACTTTTACAACATATAGACATGTGACTGCTAATGCAGAGATATGTATCTACATCTGTAGACACCTTCACACACACACACACACACACACGCACATATATATATATATATATTTAATTTATATACCCATAATATACCACCAAATCTAAACATATATATATATATATATATATATATATATATATATATATATATATATATATATATTTAATTTATATACCCATAATATACCACCAAATCTAAACATTTATAAATATCTATATATATATATATATATATATATATATATATGTGTGTGTGTGTGTGTGTGTGCGCGTCTGTGTCAAGATATATTATAGGTTCATAGGTATGAACCAGACTAATGATTGCTAGGACCTTTATAAGCCTAACCATGCAACCAAGATGTTACCCACAAGTTTTATGTTTGAGACAATTTTATAGAGGCTGTTTTTTTGCTTTGACATGAATTACTGACTACCTCTATCCATCAGGGATATAGATGCCAGACCAGAGGTGAATTTATGATTTCCCAGCCAATGGGCCAAATTACGCTTAAAGATGCAAACAGAGGGACTTTGCTTCATATGGATGGGGAGCTTATTACAGAGAATGGGAATTCTCTGAGATATGTATATGCCTCTACCATGTCCTATTTATGTCACAAGCAAAATGTAAGTCTTTGGATCTATCAGTTCTGATGCTGTTTACTTTGTGGATGTGCAAAAGGTTTATCAGAACTAGGTACAAGGATTCCTTGTATGCCAGCCATTGGTCACCTCTCAGTAGCCTGTATGAGACTGAATATAGAGATAGGGCTTTGAGATGGTCCACATAGGACATTGTGCTTACTCTTTGTATTAGTTTTGTAAAGAATCTTTGAAGACATTCCACTTGCTGCATGTTCCTGGCCAGGTGCATGCTGAAAGAAACACCGTACCCCATGATGTGTCTGATGAGGGCTGAGTAAAGTGGCATGACTTTCCAGGACCTAGATGCCACGCTTTTACTTATAAGTTGATCATCATAGAAGGATTTTTTTACTGCCTTGGACACATGATGCTTGAAAGCTAAGTTACTATCTACATGAGCTTCCAGATCCCTAACTAGTCAGCCAACACTTAGGGGTGTTTTAATGATGATGTAGTTTCCCAGGGTGGCCATCTTCCCAGTTGGTACTATAATGTATTTCTTGCCATTGAATTTTAAGCCATGACTTTGCACCAGTATTTTTCCCATGTTAGACCTTACTGTAAGTTGTTGTAGTCTTGGTGGGATTCTATGAATGCTCAAAGCTTGCAATTGTCTGCAAACATGGTCAGCCAGAGACCTGTGACACTGACTTTGATCTCCAAGGAGTAGATGTCAAAGAGGAGTGTGCCCAGCATGGAGCCCTGATTGATTCCATTGGTGACTGCCATTTTTGTTGAGGTGGCCTCAGCATTCCTTACGTCCTGTGTCCTATATGTAAGTCAGTTGGCCATCCAATGCTTTATAAAGAGGTTTATGCATAGTTTCATACATATTTAGTAATCCTTGTGTGGGGTACTGTATCAAATGCCTTAGCCAAATCAAGCTAGGCAGTATGCACTATTTTACCCTCATCCATTGCCTTGGTGACCTTTTTAAAGAAGTCCACCAGGTTTGGTAGGTATGGCCTTCCTATGAAAAAGCCAAATTGGGATGGATTCAGTGTTTGAAGGTTTCCTATATCTTTGTTTATTATATCTTTCCATGGCTTTGTAAATAGGACTAGTCAGACTTATAGGTCTGTAATTTTCTGGATCTGTTGGTGGTCCTCCCTTATGAAGGTGGATAACCATTGCAGTCCTACATTATCATGGCATAAAGCCAGTTTTGAGGCTATTGTTAAGTAGTGACTTCAGTGGTCTTCATAAGTCATATTTTAGACCATGCACAAGGCATCCCTGGATGCTGTCAGGGCCCATTGAGGCTGTGTTCTTGGTTTTAGTGAAGGTAGCTAGGACATGCTCTGATGATATAGTTATCAGTATTATGTTTAAGGGTATTTCTTGGGGATAGCTGGGAAGATGAATGGGGTGGGTAAAGTTGGAACTGAATTTGTTAGCCAAGAGGTTTGCTATATCACCAGGCTCAATGAATCTGGCACCATTAGCCATCAATTCAGCACATTGCTGTGTGCTGCCTTTGAGGTTTCTGACATAGCTTAAGAAGGCCTTATGGTTGTCTTTTGTCTGTGAGGCTACCCTAACCTCAAATCTGGCTTCATTTGATCTAATTAGCCTTCTTACTTAACTGCTTTGTTTGATGAGTGAGTTCTTATCTTTACAGAAGTTCCTGATTTTGCCATGATTTTTTTTCTTTTGTTACATACCTGCTTAATGTGGGATGCAATCAGGGTGGTTCATTTTTGGAATTAGTTATGAGCTTACTTGTGCTATGTACAGCAGCCTTTATGCAGCCGTTGACAATGGTTGTACAGAACTGCTGTGAACAATTCTGCATAAGTTGCTGTGTTCTCTGGGTTCAGGGGTATTAAATTTTGACAAATTATATCTTAATAAAAGTTAGTTTGCTTTGGAATACTTCCTGACTATTACTGGGCTTACTGAGTTGATGTTGATTTTAAAGGAGACAACTTTATGGTTGGACCTTACCAGGGAAGATGTGACACTGCACTGCATTTTCCCTTATTTGTGAGTACGAGTGTTGTATGTTGGAGCTTATGGAGAGTTTATGCCTTAATTGGTCAAGAGTGGTTTTATTTATGAAGTCCAGGAATCTCTGTGCCTGCATATTAGAGTTCATTTAAGAATCCCCATTGACAATAGTGTAATTAAAGTCCCTGAGTAGGGTGTTTGGTTGGATGGTAATTGTCTCCAGTAGGGCCAAGCATGCACTGTGAGTTTCTTGTGACATGAAAGGCAACCTATAGCTAGCTAGGATTTGGTATAGAATTTTATCTTTGGTTATATGCACACGGGGAAACTCCAGTGTATCATCTTGTTTAACCAACCAAGAGGTATATTTGTTATTGATATATATTGAGATACCTCCACCTTTCACCCCTGTCTGTGCAGATAGTGGTGAAAAATGTGAAAGGCACTGAAAGCTTGAACTGTTGGGGTACTCTCCGTACTTCAAACCATGTCTCTGTAACTGCACAGATATCTATGTTCTCAAGGACTAAGAAGACTTGGTGGGAGTGTTGTTTTGTGTTGAGGCTGCTGGCTTTGAACAGTAACACCTTGAGGTTCATTTGAGTTGTTTTTTCTATATCAGTCGGTTTGTCAATTTGACATTGCCCAAATGAGGCACTATGGGATTGATAAAGTTTTATTCAATATCTGAAAGCCTAGACAGGACAGGGGAAGACCATCCATGGCAAAGCAACATGGTCTGTTAATCATGTCCTCCCATACTGACAAATATTGGATCCCCTTATAATGAAACTGGAAACTCAGCCACATGTTAAAATCAATCATCTTTTGCTCATATTGTGGCATCTTCTTCAGTGAAAGTAATATGCTGCTCAATGCTTAGGCTCATACTAGCTGGAGACATGTAGTCCAAGAGCTTCATGTAGTCCAGAGAGGTACATCTCAGGTCGTTAACACCTACATGGACTATGATGGAATCATTGTGGTATCTGTGACATAATGACTTGATTGCATGCATAATTTGGTGTATCCTGGCTCCAAATAGGCAACAAACTATTATCCTTTCTAAATCTCATGGTATTGCCACTTGACACAAGAACTAAACACTCTAAGCTCTTTGGCATATGATGTATTTGTTCTATACTTACTGTTTTACAAGGTACAGTTTTATGGACTGCTCTACAGGGAAAATTTGTTTTCTAGGTGTTTGTTTTTGTACAGGGCACTGCTAACTACAAAGCAACTTAAACAACTGTCTAGAAATCCTTGATTTCAAGGCAAATAGTCAACAGTGAGACGAAGAAAACATTTTTTAGGTCAAAAATTAGAAAAAAATGCAAAGATAAAGCTAGATATAAGCAGAGATTACTTAATGTAAGTTGAGATTTATCAAACAACAGTACTTATATTTGCATGGATGGCATAGCATGCAAGTAAAACTTTTCTGGAACATAGGCTAGGATGCCAAGCCTTGTTGAGCTCTGTGGAAATGGCCACTGAGCCATGCAAATGTGTCAAATTTATACCAGCAATGAACAAGCAGAAAACTTACTACAGAGCCCTCTGGCCAATAAAATGATTACACTATGAGCCCTTTAGAGTGTTTCCCAACTCAGATAGGCCAGGTAAAACTTCCTGCCACAGGATGAGAAGATGAAAAAGGAGAAACCTGACTACAGAGCCATCTAGCCAATAGAATTACTCCACTACAAACTCCTTAGGGTGTTTCCCAATTCAGATAGAACAGACAAGCAACTCCTGCCACAAGATGAGTAATCCCAAATTCCACAAGTACAATGATATCACAAATAACTTATGGCTAGAAGTCCCTCAAACAACCAGTCTACCAGCAGCAAACAGGGAGGGGAAAATACTTGTAGTATAAAATTCAACAATCTATATATCAACATATGAGAGAGAGAGTCTGATGACCTAGGTTGTGTGACAGAGTATGCTGCCTTAGTATTTCATCATTACAGTCAGTATTTTTCAATGCATAGTCATCTGCAGCCTAAATGGAGTATGTATTACAATACAAAGTTGGCCTTACAGATGTTATCTTGAATAAAACATGCATAAATGCCTAACATAAGCCAAGGTGGGCATTACAGAAACAAAAGGACTGATGTGGGAATAGAAGCCACAAGCACACACCAGCTAAGAATGCAATTATTGACAATATCTAGAATGTTACCCCTTCATCTGCACTACATTCTCAGGACTGGTTATGCACATTTGCTTTAAAACAAGTGTAATTGCATAACACTGTCATATTTAATCCTTCTCTGCTTACATTGATTGCATATTCCTAATTCAGCCAGATAGTAGTGTAGGCTTACTGTCATTAGTGAACATTTAAAACTAAGATTTTTCCCATCAGTAGTGCAATTCAAGTACAACAAGACCCTTGTCACTAAAGTTCATCATCTGGAATAATCTTGAAGTATTGCTGATAAGGAAGAAATGCATAGTCATTCACAGCATACACTCTGAAGGCATTAATGGACTATGACAATAAAATGTGTAAACATTTTCATACAGCAGCACCCAACTGTACAACATGTATTTGTGAAATTAATGAAAATAAATGAATGCATAAGCAAGTTGATTAAAAATGCTTTTGAGGGTTTTGAACCCCTAGTCACTTAGCTTCACTCTACACTGCTATTGAAAAATTAAACTAATGGACAACAGAGGCTTTTGCATGGTATAACAGGGACTTTTAATAAACGCTACTGTAAAGAAAATACCTCAGACACATACAGTCATGAATGAGAAATGCTGCTACTATACATTCCTGCACACCTGCTTTTCTCACCTTGCTTATCAAAAGATAACCTCAGAATGTACAGTCATACTGCCATTAATGGTGTACTACTCCATCATATTTTAAATTACAACTAACTTACTTATGGTAACACAGAAAAAACATCATATCAATATAAATGCTATCTGAGCATTAAAATTTGTGAGTGTGATTCATTCTACTACTCCTGTAGATATTACATGCATCTGAATATATCATGAATACTTAGGGATCACAAATCAGTACAGTTCAATAACTGTTTAGTAAATTATAACTTTATGTAATAGGTGTTAATGTGTGTAATATATTACTTGCTGTAGGCGTACAAGGCCTTTGTTGAGCCTCAGTGATCCTCTCCAGCAGTTGCTTCCCGTCCCTATGATGGAGCATGTAGCAGTGATGGACCTGCATTCCAGTCCTGAAAGATACTGGTCTGTCCTCTGAGCTCCCTTGCAGTCTGGTTACACACATCAGTCTGGAGTTAAGTTCCTTTGGCTTACATCCTCAGCTCATGTTCAACAAAGGCCACCAGCATCTGAAGAGTTTCATTGGTCCAGCAGCCTACTGTCTGCTAACATTTCCTGGGAATCTTTTTAACAATGAGAATAAATGCCTGGTACAAATTACTTACTGCTGTACCACTCAGTTTGCAGGTACTGTAGCAATAGAATGATTTCAAAAGGTGTCATTACCACATTTTAAAAGTTGCATACACAGGGTGGTAGCTGCTTATTGGTGGACATTGGGCATGGTTCACATGCATACATTCAATGACAACTATTTGGCATTTGCTCTGAGCAGTGTAGACTTACAATGAGCTATTGGGTAATGCACCAAGATTTGAGAACTTATGCAGACATTTGCAGATGTGATTCCAAAACATTCTATGCCAATGAAGTTCATTAATTATGTATGGTGCAAATAGTACTTAGTAGCTGCTTGCGCTGAGATACCCTCACTGTTAGGTATACCCGCCTGACACTAACTACCCATAAGGTAAGCTTTCATATGGTCAGCTGCTTGTGTTACTACTGTGAACTGCTGTGATTAGTATTGCTCTGTGATGTTCGTAATGCCCTGGGTGTACCTTGTATGTCGTATTACAAGGATTTGCATTGTGAAGTTGTCTGAACATGAATATGTCAATTACAGGACTGGTAGGGGTGGATTCCCCATATGCATGTTTATGGGGTTCTACTTCTAATTTGTAAAATTCAACAACCCTGAAGATGAAACTCTTGAGACAACAATCCCAAAACTTACATTATTGAACCACGTATGTTTACTCAGGGCAAGTAAACACTTGCCCAATGTGGGGGCTTATGCCCTTTCTCCACTATAGTGCAATCCCAGAGTCGATATATATTCCACTGCTGAAAAGATTAAAAGTTACAACCAAACAAGTAAGGATATGGCCTGAGGGAGCAGTCTTGGCACTACAGGACTGCTTTGAATGTAAGACCTGGTCAGTGTTTAGAGATGCAGCTGTAAAGAATTACCATATTGACCTGGAGGAGTATACATAATATGTAATGGCCTATATCTCAAAATGTGTTGATGATGTAACAGTCATCAAATGTATCTCATGCTCACTAAGCAGAAACCCTGGCTATCTGGTGAAGTATATGAGCTCCTAAAGGCACAAAATGCTACATTTAAATAAAAAGACAAGGATGCCCTAAGAGTGGTCAGAGCAAATCTAAGTACAGGTATAAAGGAGGCTAAGAGGACCTACAACATAAAATTCAGGGACTTTCTGTGACCAAAGGGACTCCAGATGTCTCTGGGAAGGCATTCAAGCTATAACCAACTACAGAACTGCATCCTCCCCATGTGATGACAGCACAGAATATCTGAACAAATTAAACACTTACTTCAGCAGATTTTATGTGGACAACAAGACTGTGCCAAACAAGCTTCCTGTTGAACAGGCTGAGGAGGTGCTGTCTAAGAATATGAGATGTTCTGAAGACCCTGAAGTGAGTAAACCCAAGAAAAGCAGCTGGTCCTGATAATATTGTGGGAAGTGCTCTAAGAAACTGTGCTACCCAACTGTCCACTGTACTAACAGATATATTCAACACATCCATGCAACTAGCCATTGTACCTAGTTGCTTCAAAAATACAACAATCATTCCCTTACCTAAAAAATCCCAACTGACAAGCCTAAATTATTACTGGCCAGTTGCTCTTACAACAACAATAATGAAGTATTTTGAGTAGTTGATCAAGAACCATACCTCTTCAAGCTTACCTGCAACACTGGACACATTACAGTTTGCTTATAGATCTAACTGGTACATGGCTGATGCAACAGCTTTAGCACTTCATAAATCCTTGGCACATCTAGAGAACAAGAATTGCTATGTCAGAATGTTGTTCATTAGTTTTAGTTCTGCCTTTAACACTGTCACCCCCTAGAATCTGATATTGAAGTTGATTCAGCTGGGCATCAACACCACCCCCTATGTAACTGGATATTGGACTTTCTCATCAACAGACCCCAAAAAGTATGTGTGGGAAATAACAGTTCAATCAGTATTACATTGAGCACAGGTGTCCCTCAGGGTTGTGTCCTGAGTCCTCTGCTGTTCAGCTTGTTGACGCACGACTGCATGGCCAAGCATGAATCCAAAAAAATCATCACGTTCGCAGATGATACAACTGTCACAAGTCTCATCAGAAATGGTGGGGAGACAACCTACAGGGATGAAGTGGAACATCTGTGGTGCAATAGCAACAATCTGGCCTTATATGTAAGCAAGACCAAAGAATTAATAGTGGACTTCAGTAGGACTCAGGAGATACATTAACCTCTTGAAATTAAGGGGGTGGCAGTGGAAAGAGTCAAAAACACAAAGTTCCTGAGGGTGCACATCTCAGATGACCTATTCTGGTTGACTCATATTAGCCACACAGTGAAGAAGACACAACAACGCTTGCACTTCATACAGAAACTGAGAAAGGTAAACCTGTCTCAGTCCATCCTTGAAGTCTTCTACAGGGGGACCATCAAAAGCATCTTCTCAAATAACAGCATAGTTTGGTATGGTAACTGCAAAGCATATGACCACAAGGCTCTCCTAAGGGTAGTGAGGACAGACAAAAAAGTCATTGGTTCCTCAATCCCATCCATGAATGATCTGCACAAGACTCAGTGTGTGGAAGCACTAGGAAGATAATCAATGATCTCGCTCACCCTGCTCATGGCATGTACTTCTGCCTTTCCTTGGGCAGGCAATATTGCAGCTTACACGGCAAAGCATCTAGCTTGAGCAGGAGCTTGTTTATCCTATCCATAAGGCTGCTGAAATTAAATGCCAGGCATGACAGCAAATAATTAGAGGGTCTATGTCAGAATGCTGAAAACTCAAAATGTCGATTGCTCACATGGGCAAATAATCAGAAACTCGAAATTGCTATTGTGGGGAGCTGTGCCCCCCACACCCTCCACTAAATATATATTCCTACTCCATGATCACACTACAGTGAGGAAAGGGCAAATATTCCGATCTTCACTGTACTGCGATCCCAAAAAAACCAACATTGAGTTCCTGATTATTCGCTCATGTGAGCGATCAACATTTTGAGTGTTTGGCATTCTAAAGTAGACCCTAATTAGATCAATATACCACTTGCTATGAAGTATCATCTATAGTAATCACTCTGGCAAATTGCTTCAGTAACTGGTACAGTTAGTCTTATTTCTTATGCTATTACTTCCTGAATGTGCAATAGTCAGGAGTGAGTCACACTCTATACACGTGCAATATGAAAATCAGAATATCTCATACTACAACCGATGAAGCGCAATATTCTAAGCAATCACAACGTGAAGTCTTATTCTTGCAATACCTACTAGTATAATACTGTCTAATGTCTTCCTGTTCAATTGTGGTAATTTATTGTGTTGTTAATATTTTGATTATTACTGTATGTGCTTTCCATTCTTGATTGGACTTTACTTAACCTCCCCAAAGAAAATTATCATGTGGGCTGCCTATCTGATATACTGAGTGACCACTGCCCCACTTTCCTCCTTCGTAGAAAAGTAAACATACCCAAACTTATACTATATAAGGAGACCAGAAATGAGCACAAGGTAAATCCACAAATCCTTAACAGTATGCTACAACAAAGTAACTGGCACCCACTACAAACCCTATCATTAGACCAGGCAGTTGAATATTTCAATAATACTTTTATGAAAGTGCTAAATATACTAGCTCCCATCAGGAAACATAGAACTAAGGTTAACTATGCCCCTTGGCTAAATAGGACAACAAAAGTACTACTAAAAGCCAGAGATAATGCCTGGAAGAACTGGAAAAAGAATAACACCAACCAAGATAAACAAATATATCAACAACTTCGGAACCAGGCCAAAAAACAAATAAAAATGGACAAACAAAACTACTTCCTAGGGATCCAAAACAAACATTCCAAAAACCCCAAAAAGTTCTGGCAGGCTTTAAATTTCCTTCTAAAACCCGGCCAAACTACAACCCCAGCTCTCAAAACCAACAACGATAATGACAGCATAGCTTCCCAGTTTAACCATCATTTCACAGACTCTATTCTATCATTATCTACCCAGCTATCCAACGATAACCCCATACTCACCCCAACTACAGATCACAATAATATACCCCCCTTTACCCTCTCACCCATACCAACCTCAACAGTAAAAAAATTACTCTCAAAACATAAACCCACCACTCTCACAGCAGATGGCCTACTCACTACTTTCCTAAAATTAGCCATAGAATCCCTAGCCTACCCCATCTCACTTCTTATAAACCGCTCCATACAAGAAGCCTACACCCCCCAACTATGGATAGTGTCATACATAATACCCCTACACAAAGGAGGTAACTCCTATAAACTATCAAACTACCGCCCCATTGCTATCCTATCCCCCCTTTTCAAACTCCTGGAGAGATGCATTCACACCCAGGTGATGCACTTCTTAACCTCACATAATCTCCTTTCCCTCACACAGCATGGATTCCGCCCAAACCATAGTACAACTACTGCTCTTCTCTCCTTTACCAACCAGGTTAACCGACTTAGAAACAACAACAACTTCCTATCAGCCATTTTGTTAGATCTATCTAAAGCATTTGGCATGGTTTCACATAACCTACCTATAGACACTCTAACTGCCATCTCCTTTGCCCCCTCTGCTACTTCCTGGTTCAAAAACTATCTCTCTGATAGAAAACAGTCAGTAAAATGGCAAGGCATACTATCACCACTACTACCAACTACTGTAGGCATTCCACAAGGATCAATACTAGGTTCTTTACTATTCACCATTTTCACCAACAAACTACATACTTCCACCCTGCATGCATCCCTTATACAGTATGCAGAAGACTCAACCCTAATCCGCTCAGCCCCAACCATAACCACTCTTCAGAAACTTACAAAAGAATCCTTCTGCTCCGTAAAAAAATGGATTACTGATATCCACCTTATTCTAAACCCCAAGAAGACCAAACTATTTCTATTCACCCCCAACAAATACAAAACCACACCTCTTTCTTTCACCAACACCTCCAACAAATCTCTCCTTCCCCCCATACTAAGCTACTCAGTGTTGAACTAGATCAGGATCTTAACTTCAATGTCCACATCTCTCAAACCATTAAAAAGGTTCATAAAAAATTAGGAACTTTATACAAACACAAACAGTTCCTATCAGACCAAGCATGAATCACCTCAGCCCAAACCAACCTCTTGTCTACCCTACTATATGCATCACCAATCCTAATTCACATCAGGAAAACAGAACTAGACAAACTAGAATCATGCTACAATAAGATTGCAAAATTTGCCAATAACTCCACTTTTAGAAGTCATCACTGTCTTGCCTTAAAACACCTACAATGGTTAGAACTCCCTGAGCTAATTAGGTATCACCAACTAGTGCTCACCTTCAACATACTATAGAATCCCCACAAAACGGCAGCCCTAAACCAACTACTAAACTAATACTCAGCAAACCATCCTCTACGCTCATCAAACAAGAGCCTGCTCTGTATATCCAAAGCCAACAACACTGCAGAGAAAGCCCTCTTCTCTCATACCGTCGCTAAGGAATGGAATAAGCTCCCCCAAAATATATCCTCAGCAACATCTATATCACTGTTCAAAAAATCACTCAAGCCACACCTCTTGCAGTCATGGCTCTGTCCTTGCATTACATAAATGCTTTCCTAAGCTCCTCCATTTCTTCTATTCTCCTTTCTATCACTGTTCACTATGCCTAATGCTCAGTACTTCAAAAACTCCTAGAACAGGACTACTTTCAGCTACTTTTTGCTACTATATTACCCTCTGTGATGTCACTTTGATTGCATCAGACAATGAGTATATCTTTTGTTTTCTTTTCCTTCCCAAATAACCAATATCCAAGGTCCTCTTTGTGAAATGTAAACCTGCCTGGAAAGATCTAGTGTATGAAATATTTCTTGTTTGTATATATAACACTGTATAAAATTGTTGTTGTGGAGCTTTTCTCCCCAGGCCTCCGCTGTAAATGGACCTAGTTCCAGTTGGACTTTTCTGGTAAAGAAATGTAAAATAAAAAATCAATAAAATTAGTCTTACTGTCATTCAAACTATGTGCTCATTATTATGTCTTGCATGCTGACCAAAGCAATGTAATTTCATTCAGCTTACACTGCTGTGTATATCTGATTGACAATAAAGTTATTTTGACTTTGACTTTGACAATCTAGATATATGACATATCCTAAGATATAGACTGGGCAGTGTGTGCTGCACATGTATGCTTTATGTTTAATGTCCGAATCAATACATGCTACTTGTCTATACTATGGTTATCTGCACATGATGACAATACACATGACTGGCATCTACTTTTTGCATAGCAGTAGAATGTATATGAGAGGTGTTAAACCAATGTATACTTTTAGTGCTGTTCTCTTGGTAGGTGTACTACATGCATGGCTCCTAATATGTACAACTGACATTTTTCTAAATGTCTTCACAAAGCAGATATGATCATTTTTCTACTGGGAAAATGAGATTAGTTTGGGTGCTTAATGTTAATGCTGCAGGAATTTACTAAGATGGATGGGTGATACATTATGGAGGAACCAGGTGTGGAGGGACATAAAAAATATGGTGAATGCAGTGGGTGGGCATTATCACTCCCAGGATGCTAGCTGTTGTTCTGACATGATTCTTAGTGCAGCTAACAGACTCCTCCAATATGAGAGGAAATAGAATATCACTGGTGGAGGGTCATCTATATCTTCCCTGGATAAAACAACACTATTTCTGCCTCCCATCATACCACTTGTTAGGATCATCGCATTCCTTGAAGCTGGTGTACTAGGACATACTGCTACATCCACTGTTCTCATATACGATAGCATGCTGTGCTGAAAATTCACAGGCATTCATTCACAGGTCTTATCTGTTATAATGCATTTCACAGCAACACAACAACATCATGTTGTACAAAACATCATAGCTGAGGGAAGGCGGGTAAGACTGCTTGCATGTTTTGTTAAATAAACACTGCTTAGGTGCTTAAGCACTTTGTGTACTGACATTTTACTCACCTGCCCAGGCCCATCACACTCAGCCCATTTTGTTGGGTGTCATTAACATGTCTCTACACTCAGTTAGGGTACTGTGCATCCTTTGCATGTCTGATGTTAAGAGTGATATGTACTCATTTGATGCTTTCACCTACTGGTTCAATGCAACAATTACTAGAGTTGGTCACATTCCAGAATGATAGACTTGGTAAGACAATCTATACAGATGCTATACAGTGATATTCTTAAGTGTCACTGTGACCATATGTGTAATTATGCTCTGTTCACCTGCACAGGGACATCCTCAATTTGTGCTCATGTTCCACTTTAACCTACAGGTCCAATATAACAATGATTAAGGTCAGCCTCATTCAAGGATGACAGACCTGCTAAGACAGTCCATATAGTTTTTGTACTGTGATATCCTTAAGTGTCACTGTTATCATCTGTGTAATGATGTTCTTTTCACCTGCACAGGTCTAGCGCAATCAGCCCATCATTGTTGCACATCAGGTATGTGTTTGCACTCATTTAGGTGCTGTGAATTCTTTGTATTCCACTGTCTGTGTTAAGAGTGATATGTACTCATTTGTCACTCATGTTCCACTTTAACACACAGGTCCAATACAGCAATGACTAAGGTTGATCTCATTTGAGGATGACAGACCTGGTAAGACAGTACATATAGTTTTTGTACTGTAATATTCTTACGTGTCACTTTGATCATCTGTGTGGTGATGTTCTTTTCACCTGAACAGGTCCATCACATTCAGCCAATCATTGTAACACATCAGGTATATGTCTGTATTCAGTTAGAGTAGTGTGTATCCTTTGCCTGCCACTGCCTGATGTTGAGTCATATGTGCTCACTTGTTGCTTGTGTTCTACTTTAACCTACAGGTACTGGGCATGATAAACCTGGCAATACAGACTATATAGTTGCTATACTGAGATATACTTAAGTGTCACTGTAACCATATGTGCAATTATTTTCCATTCACTTGCATACGGCTCTTGCTATCCAGACAACAGTGACAACCTACAGGTATGTGAATCTCAGAAATGATTGTGTTGTATGCTTCAGTTTACATAATAATGTATCTGTGCTTCTTACTGATTTTTTTGTATATGTGTCCATTTTTACACCACAGTGGCATTTCAACTCAAGAGGTGGAGTCAGAGGATGACATATCAGGTTTTACATTGGCCTTCACATGTGTTTGTTGTTTCATTAATATGGCTTTTCACAGCTCTCATAGGTTCATAGGTTGATACTAGGCTATCTGCCCTAGGGCATTTATAAGCCTAGCCAGAGTGTGTTTGGCTTTCGCCACCCTTTTAGATTAGTTGACTGTACTTCTGTATAGTAGGTCACAGAAGGTAGCCCTTTTAAGGTTAGTTTACTGTACCTCTGTCAAGCAGGGACACAGAAGAGATCCCGGGGTAAACTTACGATCTCCCATCCACTCATCAAGATTTCTCTTGAAGAGGGTCAGTGAGGGGCTCTGCCTAACATGGATTGGGATTTTGTTCCAGAGTGAGGGGAGCCTCTGGGATATGAATCTGTCCCTCCAGCATGTCCTATTTATTTCTGTGCAGAGGTTCAAGTCCCTGGAGTGTGTAGCTCTAAAGGATTTGGATTTCCTGAGGTGAAGCATGTCCATTAATTCTGGGTTGGACATGGCTTTATACGTCAGGCACAGACTGCCTCTGAGTAGGCCATACACAACTGAGTAAAGCTGGAGTTTCTTTAGTCGAACTGCATAGGGCATCTGTTTGAGTCCCTTGATCCTCTTGGTGAGGTACCCTTGGGGTCTTTCAAGTTGCTGCAGGTGTTGGGTAAGGTATATCCCAAATGGGGCATTGCACTCAATTATGGGGCTGATAAGTGATGAGTAGAGGGGCACAATGACCTCTCTTGATCTAGATGTGAACCCTTTTGTGATAAGGTGGGCTATATAGAAGGTCTTTCTAACCACTTTGGCAACGTGATTGTCAAAGGAGAGATTGCTACTTGGGTCCCCAAGTCCCTAATTACTTCTTCCGTACTTAATGGATTACCACCTATGAGGTAATTTGTGGGCACTTTGTTTTTCCCAAAGGGGATGACTATGCACTTTTTGGCATTTAGCTATAAGCCCTGGGTCTGGCACCAGTTATCCGTCTCTGTGAGACTCTTTTGGAGGATGCTTGTGTCAGCCAGAGAGTCGATTATGGCACCCAGTTTGCAGTCATCTGCAAACTTGGTCAGCCATAGTCCACCCGTGTTAGCCTGTACCTCGGAGAAATATATACCGAACAAGAGAGGTCCCAGGACTGAGCCTTGTGGGACACCACTTGTAACTGGTTTAGAGTCTGACATGGCACCTGCTATTCCGACCATGTGGGTTCTATCCCTGAGCCAGTTTGCAACCCATCTTGTGACACAGGGGTTGATATTTAAGCTGGTGAGCTTATTTATGATGCCTGAGTGGGGTACTGTATCGAAGGCTTTTGCCAGGTAGGCTGTGTGGACTACCTTCCCTTCATCTATAGCTTTGGTAACTGTTTCAAAGAAGTTGACCAGGTTCAAGAGGTAAGATCTACCCTTAACAAAGCCGAATTGGGTAGGATCCAGTGTCTGGAGGTTCCCAATGTCTTTGTTTATGATTTTCATGATGATACGCTCCATAGCTTTGCAGACCAGGCTAGTCAGGCTTATAGGGCAATAGTTTCTGGGGTCTGTTGTGGCACCACCTTTGTGGAGTGGGACCACTGTTGCTGTACACCATTCCTTGGGTACATATCCTGTAGTAAGGCTGAGATTGAACAGTGACTTTATATGAGGGTTTAGTTCTTCTTGGAGCTCGTGTAAGACGCAGCTCGGGACACCGTCTGGTCCCATTGATGCTGAGTTTTTTGCTTTGGAGAGGGCAGCTCTCACCTGTGCATCTGTGATCTCAGGAAGGCTACACTCTGTTGGGATAGACATTTGCTCTTTTGGGGGGGAAGGGGGGGAGTTTGCACTGAACCTTTCTGCCAGGATGTTGACAATGTCTGTGGGTTCAGTGTATTTTTTGTCATTTTGCACTAACTCAGAGCATATCTGGGAGTTGCCTCCCAGGTTCCTGACATAAATAAAGAAGGCCTTGTGATTATCTTTAGTGTCTTGTGCAATTTTTCTTTCGAAGCTGGCCTTAGATGATTTTATGAGGGATCGTAGTTTCTTGCTAGTACTGATCAGAGATGCCTTCCCTTTTTGGGATTTTGCTCTATCATGTAGTAGCTTTCTCCTTCTGTTGTATAGCTTATTTATGGCCGGGGTCCACAAGACAGGTCTCCTGCCTTTGGAGGAGTGAGTCTTGGTTTCATTTGGGATAGCATGCTCCATGCATTCCTGTAGGTGTCCATAGAATGCTTTTGTAAAGGATTCTGCATTTTGGGCTATATTTTCCACTGGCCTGGGGGCTTTGAAGGATTACACCTCGGTTTTCAGAAGTGTCAAGTTTGCTTTTGAGAAGTTCTCCACCGTGGTTTCCTAGGCTGGGGGTGGGGATGGAATATGGATGTCCAGTGAGATTAGTTTATGGTCTGATCTTACCAATGAGGGTTATACCTCTGGTGTGGAACAAAAAGACCCCATGTTGGTGATGTCCAGATCCAATATGTTTTCCCCTCATGTGGGAGTGGTAACCAGTTGTTCCATAGCATTTGAGTTTATAAATTCTAGGAACCGTTGGGTGAGGGTGTTTGGGCTTGAGTAGTTTTCCCAATCAATGTTTGGGAAGTTGAAGTAACCCAATATAATGGTGTTTGGAGAGACCTTCATATTCTCCAGTGTTCTCAGGAAAGCCGAGTGGGGTTCCTGTGTTTGGGAGGGTGGTCTGTAGCAGGCTAAAAACTGAAAGGCAGTTTTGCCCACTGTTAGTTGCACATGGATGGTCTCCGATGCTTCGTGCAATGCCACTAACCTGGAGGTGTGGGTATCTTTGATAAATATGGATACTCCCCATCCTTTTGTGGTTCGGTCTGAGTTTTGGGGCCGAAAAGCATGGTATGAAGTATAACCTGGTAGTGCTGGGGTGCTCTCGGGATCCTTGAACCAGGTTTCTGTTACTGCACAGATATCGATATTCTCCATACCGAGGAGAGTCTCGAGTGCGTACATCTTGAGGTTTAGACTTCTGGCGTTCAGCAGAATTACCCTTAGTTTTTTTTTTCTTTGTGTTGTCTATGGAGGTGGGTTTGTCTTTTGAGCCTTGCCTAAAAAAGGCACTATGGAGGAGGCAAGTGCCTTTGCCAGCATTAGAAAACCCAGGAGTGACAGGTGCAAGCCATCCCTAGCGAAGCAACGTGGCTTGTCGAGCATGTCATCCCAGGCTGACAGACACTGGATCCCCTTCGAATGACACCAATACTTTAGCCAATTGTTAAAATTGATCATTTTGTCTTTATACTGTGGCATCATTCTTGGTGAGGGCAAGATGCTACTCAAGGTCAGGGTTATACCGGCCTGGGCTACATGATCAGAGAGCTCCTCTATGTCTATTTTCATGTAGTCCAGGGATGTACATCTCAGGTCATTCACACCAGCATGGACAATGACGGAGTCATATTTGTACTTGCTTTGGAGTGACCTGAGTGCTTCTGTTATGTGGTGGATCCTGGCACCTGACAGGCAGCTTACAGTGACCTGCTCCTTGTTCAGTCTGGTGAGTGGGACGTCAGTGTGTCTGACAATAGAGTCACCTATTACAAGTGTATTAGGTGTGTTCAGCAACAAAACACACAAACTGGTAAAAAACAAAAAAGGTGAGCGGACTTGTAGAACTAACTCCTTTATTGGTAAGAGCTTTCATTGGCAAAAGATAAGCCAACTTTTTCAGACCATAAAAAATACATACAGCCATATAAAAAGAAGATGATTTTTAAACATTGTACTCTTCTAATCAAGCAATCAATTAATGAAGTAAAAATCACTCAATTGTTTAAATTAAAACCACAAATAACCATTTGTCTGCTGAACCCAAAAGTTTGTTTTACATAAATTTACCTTGATCGATAAACATTGATCATTAAACACATTCTGTCTCAATATTAAAAGTATTAACTACACATTCTTATAAAAATAAGATATTTACTTTAAAATTAATAACCCTTAACCCTTATATATGCAAGATTTGCATATTAAAAACCCAATGAATCTATCTATACAGTAATGCCTATTATGTTTATCTAGCAAAAGATTTTATTTTAAGTAGGCATTTAATAGACAAATACTCATTTAATCCAGGCATAATATATGCCATAGTACGAATCTGCCACGCCAATTCTGTTTCTTCCAGTCTAAGTTGCCATGGGCCTCCCCTAATATTATGATCCACCTTTTGCAAGACAATAAAGCTAAACTTATGGTCAGGGTATTTTATAATATGCCTTGCTAGGGCATTTGTGCTAATCCATCTATCAATACAGTATTGATGCTCATAAATTCTTTGTTTGACTTTACGTTCTGTTTTGCCAGTGTAATAACCTTCACATTGGTTACAGACAGCCCCATATACAACCCCTTGGGAATCACAAGTGTGTTTACCCCAAATCTGGTAAGACTTGTCTCTTATATTAACCTTGTTGGTTTCCTTAAAATGTTTACATTGGGCACACCTTCCACATTTAAACATATCAGTTTGGCCTCTCAATACTCTTTTTGGTCTCTCCACTAAATTTTTCAAATTAGAGCCTCTTCTATATGTTATAGACAGTGTTTGCCCAACCTTTTAAACAATTCATTATCCTGTTGTATAAGTGACCAATTTTTACAAATAATTTCCTTAATGCTTCCTGCATCTAGGGAATATGTTGTTAAAAAACTGCTTACTGCATTCAAACCCTTTTCTTTCCTCTGGGGAATATTGTCCATTTTCACCCCTAAAGGGGGTGAATGGTCTTGATTGTCTAGTACCAAAGGCTGAAAATATCCTGTTGTTCTTTTATTACATACCTCCTCCATCACTTGGTCGATTAAGGGTAAGGGATATGCTCTTTTCAAGAACATTGACTTAAGGAGATCACATTCCTCTAGAAAGTCCTCAAATTTAGACACCATCCTCACTGCTCTTACTATCTGCCCCTTAACCACTGCCCTTTTCTGATGGAGGGGATGGCAACTTGTAAAATGTAAGAACGCATTAGAATATGTAGGTTTTCGATGGATAGTGGACCTAAATTGCCTATTGTTTTAGTCCTTACTAAGGTGAATATCCAAAAAATTAACCTAAGTTTGGCCCACTTGGTATGTGAACTCCAAAAATGAGGTAAATGAAGTCATTTCAGATATGAATCCACTAATCATATCCACCGTCCCCTTCCACAAAAAGAACATGTCATCCTGGTAGCTTGCGTACCAGGCCACATGTTCTTTGTATGTTGCACAATTGAATAGGAAGGACATTTCCCAATATGCCAAGACACTATTGGCAAAGCTGCTCCCACACGGGGATCCCATTGCAATACCACGTTTTTGGAGAAACAATTTGTCTGAAAAAAGAATATAATTATTCTCTAGTATTATTTCAAGGAGAACTTCCATCAGGTTAATTACTTGGTGTTCCATTCCTCTTATATGAAGGAACTCCCTAACCCATTCAATTCCTATTTGATGTGGAATAGAGGTATAGAGGTCCTTAATGTCTACTGTTAAAAAGGTATGATGTTCATTGAACTCCAATGCATTAATGTTTTCCAAAAAGTGCCAAGAATCTCGGCATACTTGTGTCTTTGATTTTACAAACGGTTTTAACTTGGAGTCTACTAACTTGGCCCAAGCATACGTCACTGAACCCCTTCCGTCCACTACAGGTCTATATGGTGGACTATTGACATCTTTATGTATTTTGGGGGATCCAAACAATGTTGGAACTACTGGGGCTGGCATAGTCAAAAAGTGGTACAAATCCACATCTATACTCCCTTCTAAAAAAGATCGCTCAACATGCCGTTGATTTTATTATATGCCCCATTGAGTTCATTCTGGCTTGCACTCACATCAACATCACTATCTAAAAGGCTGAACATTCTTGTTTCATAGACCTGTTGGTCCATAAACACCAACACCCCTCCCTTGTCGGGTTTCATAACCCTCACGTTACATACATTTAGCAGTTTGAGAATGTCATGTTCATATTCATTAATATTTCCATTTTTATTATGACTTGTTACTCTACAATTAAGTGCATGCCTTATATCTATTTCACAAATTCTCTCAAACATAGCCAAAGACATTTGGAGGGGTGGATTAAACAGACTTGAAACTCTTAAACTACTAATAAGTCCAGAGCTTTGTCCTAATTCACAAGTCAAATTGAGTTTGTGGACAAACATTTTCAAGTCTATAACAGTTTTGACTAAATCAGCTCTATGGTCCGGAACAAAGGTCAGCCCTTTAGTAAATAAATTAGCTATTTCCTCATCCACTTCCAATGAGCTAAAGTTAAAAATGTGGAAGTCTCCTTCTGTGTTTACCACAACTTTAGGTATGCAATGGGCTACCTCCTCCTTCTGTTTTGGCGCCTCCTTTGTGGGGCTGTTTTCTTGTTCTGCCTTGGTTGTGCTGTTTGTTGTTGGCTGGTATGGGTACTTCGAAAACCCTGCTGAACATTGTCGCCTATTTGGTCGTTCATGTTGTTATGTACAGTGTAGCCCCCCCCCCCCCAGCTTGGTTGTTGCCTTGAGCCATTCTGCTGTTGTTGATTATGAATGCACTCACTTTGGCGTACTTCTGCTGTTTGGGGGATGATTATATCATCTTCATTTTCCAAGACAATGTCTCCACCCATAGAACTTAAGCTAGGTGGCCTGTCTTGGACCCCCATGGTATCAGATACTAAAGGTGGTGGGGGGCAAGCTATTGCTTTGGCATAAGCATTCAAATCTCTGTTAATCTTTTTTTCTTTTAATCTCAATACTTTTAGAAATACTGGCATCAATACTGGTAAAAATTATAGAATATTCATATCTGCAACGATCAAAATCTGGTGCATTTTAATAGTCTGCTCCAGCAATTCCAAATCTACTTTCAGATTGGATATTTGTGTAATATAATGTTTTATCAATGCTTCTAGAAACTCTAAACCCTGGTGTATTAGGTGTGTTGTTGAGGGATTGCAACACCCATTGCAATACTGACCAGGTAAGTCGATATCTCCATAATAAATCAGTGTTGTTAGATGTATGCCAAAATATCTGACTCATATTCTGCCTCATTTGTCCTCTGTCAATGTATATGATGTAGAATATGAACAGCCAAAGCATGTGTTTCAAGGGAATTGAGTATGTGACAGTATGTGACAGTTTATATAAACTGAGATGTACTGAGCACTGTTAACTCTGAACTGTGAACAATGGAAAAATACTGAAGAAGCTAGATTCTACCTGAAGACAGGAAATGTGCCTTTTATGGAAGTATATCCGATTTTCTCTTTTGCCTAGAGATATGATGATGGGAATTGTCTTATGTTTACGGTTAAACCTTTGATTGGTTAATTGTCCTGTGTAATAATGTAATTTGGTCCAGTTTTACATTTTTGCACTGTCAGCAATATCACCAGTATATAAGCTTGTTTATTTCTTTGTTCTGGGAGTCTCCCTGGTACTTTCCATGAGGCTCCCGCATGTGTGTACTGTAGTTAATAAAAGCCACTGAAAGAGAGAAAGAAATGTATCTGTCTTCATTTTTAACGTACTGTGAAATTTTACAGTTGGTGCCATTTAATCGGGTCTGAATTAAGAGCAAGCTGCAGCAGTTGAGAACTGAACGAAATACTGCTAAAAGGGCCCACAACATATTTTTCTATTTCTGTGGTATTTCTTTCATTTTTCTGTCCCTGTCTGCCTTCTAAAGTTTTATGAACAAAAAAAAAAAAATTTTTTTTTTCTGACAAAGTTATGATTTCTCTCCTTCAGTCGTTTTAAGGTAAGTGGCATGCATTTCTTTTCTGCTTTGAATATGCAGTATGAGAGTGGGGTTAATCCAGAGAATAAACTGGCATCATAAGTATGAAAGGAGGAATGAGAGTAGGGAAACAGACGTTTTTATAACGTCTTAGCTAGACCTGTGTTAAACAGGTATAGCTTATTGTATGAGAGCGGGGTAAACAGACGTTTTTATAACGTCTTAGCTAGACCTGTGTTAAACAGGTATAGCTTATTGTATGAGAGCGGGGTAAAAAGATGTTTTTATAATGGGCAGGATTCACGATGGCTTGCACGGAGTCTAAGAGTCGTGTAAGACTCCATGCAGCCATCGCGATCCAGGAACAGCCCGAAATCCTGTGTAAGAGACCAGCTAAAACGTCTCTTACATGGGCAGGGTGTGGATATGCTAATTACCTCACTTGCAGCCGAAAGGCATGCAAATGAGGTAGATTAACAATCCATGAAGCTGAAACCAGCCCATGTAAGAGTCGTGTTAGGTGCAGAAATGTACTCAGTTGACAACTGAGTACGCTACTGCAAATAACACAATGGAGCCATGACAGCTCCAAATAAAGTGTGCATATGTAGTAGGCAGCATGCCAATGGCCAAATATGTGGCCATTGGCATGGTAACCCGATGCAAACATGAAATAAAATATTTTTTTTCGGCGATCGGCGAGGTTTAAACGCAGCTCAGCCCCGCGCAAATGGGCTGCGCTAAATAAGACATAAAAATAAAGGTTTGAAACCCACAAATGTGGGTTTTATGCAATGCATGGATTTGCAATGCAGGGACTAGCAGACCGAAAACAACATGGCCACCATTTAGTGGTTGCTAAGGGGGGAAGCTGAGTGTAAGACACGTAACTAAGCATTAGTAGGCAATCCTATGTAAATGAGTGGTAGGATAGTGAATCACACTGTCACATAGCAAATGAGCACATTCCGTGTAGTGTAAGAGTTAGATAAGGGGGAGTAACAGAGTAGGAGATAGGTGACATCACAGGGGGGAATGTCAGGAAGAAATCAAGCTCATTGGAGCAAAGTGGTATGTGAAAGATGTCAATCACACAGCATAGAAATAGGAGTGTCAACAGATAAGCATGGGAAAGTCAAGAAATGGAAGGTGTACACTGTGGCCAACACCAAAGTTTCTTGCTGTGCGTGCATGCGTGTGTGCATGCTGGGAGGCGCAAGTAAGACAGAGTGCACGCGTGTAAGGCAGAGTAAGCATGTAGGAGCCTGTTTAAAGTTCTGTAAACCTGTTTGTACTGGTGTGTGTGTGTTTTAACCCGAATAAGCAGAATCTAGTCCGTGTAAGCATGTGTGCGCGTGTGGTAGCCACTGTGAGCGTGTTTTCGCTGGTATGCGTGCTGCTCCCCCCTGAGGAAACAGAGAGGAAAAAGGAAGCAGAAGAAATAGTAGGAAGCTAGCAGGGAATAC
>NC_056726.1:895410459-895415884 GCF_019279795.1 Protopterus annectens | reverse complement strand
GGTCATCCACTGTCGTGTTCTGTGGCCAAGGTCATCTGTGGCACACACACCCATGACAGTTACTTAAAAGTAGTGTGAGTGAGGGTATATGTCAGACATGGTCATACACAACAAAGTCTGCCAAGAATGGACAGTCTTTATAGGTGTACGACTGCCTTGTAGATATGCATTCAGGCCTCTAATGTCTGTGATACACATTGGAACTCCACAATGCCTATGGATATGTGGATACCAAGGGACACATGACATAACATGGGTCTGTATGTACACAATGGTACCCAACATGCATGTTGAGGGCTACCACTGGTGTGGTACTGATGGGATAGTATGTTTAGTACATGAGGATGACTATGCCATAGTCGGCTTACTGCTATACAGCATGTATCACACAACAGGTATCTGTCTGTATGATACCCTTGTGTAGGATATGCGTCCCATCCAGGGAATGCATTGTAGGCCATTCCATGCATTCCCAGATTTGGATGGACACATCCCTAGTGTGTCTGCATGTATCTAAGGGGGCTATATGACCCACAGGTGTGGTCACAGTAATGGGTGGCAGTCATCACCACTGGTTAGTGTTATAGTGTAGTACTGGAAGGATCCAATTGATACTGGGTTCCCTACTACTGTGTGTCATTTGTCAGGACATCATCTGATGATTGCTTATAGTCATGCTGTTGAGGTTGTGTATACTACCAGACTGCAAATCATTGACTGATATTAACGGTATCACCCGCAGCATAGTGTCAACCCATGTCATATACACGTCTACCCATGTTAGTATATAACTGTAGTAGAATGCATACTGGCCATTGAAAGATGCAATGGAATGTTAATAATGTGTACAACTGGGTATGCCACACGTCCCATGTGTCCACTATGCATGTACATCCAGACAGTGCGCATCCACCATGTTCACAGATGTACACTTGCTAATCTGTACTGCACACATCACACACATACTGTCCACTCGCTAACACATGCTGGCAACACATCACACATCAGCCAAGTAGCACATGGGTGGATAATACATACTCAGACCTAACAGTGGTGTGAACAATGCTACATTGACAATCAGAGCTTTGATGCATAATGTCTGCTCAGATATACCTACAAGGATGTAGTTACACTTCCTTGTTGACAACTTGCTATTATTGCTACACTGCTATAGTGTCACCCTGTGCATCAGCACCATGTTAGCCTGTCCCTCCGTCGATAATGCAGATGACAGGAGGCGGCACAGGTATCATCATATGCACAGGGCGTTTTGTTGTTTGCCAGAGCCTGACATTGACCCATCCAATTGACATGTCTGTGTGTGTGTGTGTGTGTGTGTGTGTGTGTGTGTGTGTGTGTGTGTGAGGGACAACAGTACAGCATGGGCCAATGTTGATGTAATGTGTGTGTGTATGTGTGAGCCCTAGTTGTTTGCTTAATGTGTGTGTGTCTGCATGCACACAGCTCCACCATGTGGCTGCCATATACAGTGGTTTGTGGGACAGCCACAGACTGCACCTGCTTAGCTGTACAGATCACTGTCTCCGGCTATGGACACAGTACCTTTGCCTGGCAGGGGTGCTATGGACAGTATCAGGTACCAACCCTGACTGGGTACTGTCATCAGAGGCAGAGGTATGACGACTGGACCCATGTCCCTGCTGGGACTGGCCAGAGCCACGTGCACATGGTCTACTGGAATGGACAATGGACAAGCCAGCCCCAGCATTGCTGAGGCTGGTACTGCCACTACGGGAGCGGCTGTGAGCTGTGGGCCATCCGCGACCACTGCCAGCTGTTGCTGGCATGCATCCACGTCAACATCGCAACCATCCCGCACGGTCCTGGCTCGAGGAAGACATGTGGTGGAGGGCATCTATTGTCTCCCCCCAACGTCTATCAATGACCTCGGTGTATGTCCGGATGGCACCGGCAAGGTCAAGTATGCTGTCATTGATAGCAGTGTTATATGCCCTCTGCGCCCTAAGTCCCTGCCTGGTGTACCGTTCCATACATGCCTGAGCCTGCATTACAGCTCAGAACATAGTGGTCATCATAAGACCTGTGAGGGCACGCCTGCCAGGGGCAATACATCCAATGGTGCTCCCCCGAGAACCCCTGGGCCTCCACCTATGTGGTACCATTCTGGGTCTACAGCTATGGCTGCTGTGAGGGGATGCATGTGCCATGGGTACCACACTCTCCTGGTCAATGCCAACAGTATGCTGTCCCTCCCCTATGGCCATTGGTGGTGAGGGATGTAATGGCAGTATGAGTGTGTGCATAGATGGGGTTGAATGTTGTGTACTGTCGATTGGTGGACCAATGACAGACCCTGTCAAATCTCCCTGTGCCAAAATACATGTGTCATCATCACCACTATCCATGGCAGTGGCTTCAGGTCACCTGCTGCTTTTGCCAAGCCCTACCTCAGCACCTGTGAGAGGAAGACAGGAAACACACATTACAGTCTGCACATGCACACATGCACACATGTATACTGGCACACAGGAACACAGGAACACATGCACACAGCAACACAGGAACACATGCACACTCCTCACTACAGCAGATACACACAACAGAAATCCAAATCATATGCAATACTGGTTGAAGGTGGGTGACAGTATCACAAGGCAAACAGACACTCATACATGTCAGCATGCAGAATAAGTGTTGATCAAGTCCATGCAGTGTGAGTGTAGACAGCCATAGTTAATGACAGCGTACATGGATGTGCTGCATGTGTGTACATGTTCAGTGATTGCCTACACCCTGGAACACAATGTGTACAAGGACACGACATTTCTGTGCAAGTATTATAAGCTCTGCAATGTCCTGTGCACCATCACACACAGGTATATGTACCATGGCTGCATGTGTTATCTGTGTGTCACATGGATTTCCATGTCTGATTGCAGTGTCTGTGTCTGTAGTAGATAATTGTGGACACAGGTGTAGCACATGCATGCTATGTACACACATGGGATGAGTGGTGCATGTATACGTGATGGGATACCAATCCTGAACATGGCCATTGTAACAGTATGGGGTGTAGTACCATTAGCCATCATCATCATGCATCATGTGGTCACTCAAGGCCACTAAAGTGTGCTAGACCACTGCCTAGCATGTTGTACCTGAACCGCAGTGCCATGGCTGTTCACAATTACACAGCCACATTGCACAAGGGTGTGTGAGGTGTCAAATAGGGAGTATTGCCTAACATGACTGTGTTATGCGTTGAGGAGTGTTGCACAGCCCCATGATAGGCCCCTACCCCTCAGGTATATTATGTGTGGTGTGTGGATGACATGTGGGATACTGAAGTGTGACCTGGCAGTGGGTGTCCGGTTACACTATGTGTAGCATGTTGAGGTGTACTGTGTATGACAAACGTGTTATGTTGTGTACATGTGTGTCAACACTGCCTATCCAATGTGCAGTACAGTGTTGCCACATTTGTGTCTGATGCTCTGTGCATTGCATGTGATTGAGGCAGCTACTGACATTACTGAGATGTTTCACGTCTCACAGCAAACATGCACAGCATGCATTATGCGTAGGTGTGTTATGTGTACATGGCCTACACCTCACCTATGACATGCACAGTTCAATACCAAGTTTAAAGTGTTAATACACTCACCAGCATGTAACGTCTGCCTTGCCGTCACACCAGAGGGACCTGCAAGAATATGACACAGTTTGTCAGTGGCTACAACTGTGGCATTGCTACTGAGAGTGTGCTAAACTACAGTAGAACAACAGACATAGGTGTACAGATACTATTCAAATTATCAGTATTGCACACAATTGGCAGCACAACTGCTAAACACAGTACACATCGCACACATGCGTAATCTAACAATACAGGTATCAGTAGTCTACAGCTAGGGAATGTTACCTGCACAATCCATGTCACCATGCTGGGTGGCTCCGGCCTCCATGATGACACATGTGTGATGTTGTTGTTGCTGTAGGCCAGGAGCCACCACACTTAGCAGCAGTTCCTCCACTCTGTTGAGGGGGGGGATGTATGGCCACCCCACCACCTGTGGCAAGCTGTTGTCTGTGGATATCAGATGCATGCCACCGGACATGTCTAATTAAATCACTGCAGTCATGGCGTACCTGCTCATATGTCCAGTTATGCATGCCTATGTCATTTACCCAACAAACAAGTTCTTGCCACAGTGCAGTACGCTCCTGCTGGTGCTGGCTGGCCCTGGAAAACAGCAGGGTATAGTGCTGAACCAGGATGTGGTGGATTTCCTGTTCCTCTGCAGCTGTGTAGCAGAGAATCCTGTGATGAGCCATGTACCTGGAAGACAAGTAAACGATATGTGTGAGCAAGTCGTGTGGGACACTTAACATTATACAGTACAGATATCAGTTAACTGCCATATATAGCATCTGTTCATCTGTCAGAGGATACACACATTCAATACCACATATCAGTGCTCAGCCCACACCTGGCTGATAGTGCCTGCCACACTCCAGCTGACATATCAGTATACACCAGTACTTGGCTCACTGTTTGGGATCCAATGCACAGCCTTGCCAGGGGGGTACATATCAAACTAATGCATGCAGAAATATGTCATCCATCGCAATGAAAGTGAAGTACAGTTACAGGTTAACCAGTAACCCACCCTAGTTGTTGATGCCATACCCTTACCTAACATATGTGCACAGTTGTTAATATAGCTGGCATACTAGTATACATGTTGTTAGGTACACACGCAAACCCTGCATCACACATGTGATTGCAAACACGGTACAGGCATCATTACACACACATCAGGCATTCATACAACACACGAATGTATGCTGACACAGATGAGCATTTGCTATGTACCTTACAGTACTGTGTGGCCCTACTTACAGATACCTATGCCTGAGGCATGTAATCTGTGCAGACTACAGGAAACACACAAGACAGTGTTACCAGGGAATGTGAACATACACCATACTGTGCTGTTTAGGCCTACAGCTTCAGGTGGTACAACAGTTCAAATGTCGGCTGGATTCATCAGCAGTACCACTTACTGAGCATACATGTATCGCTTCAGCCTATGATGGGACACCACAGTCGTACACAAGGAACTACGTCACAACATAGACCATCCTACTGTGTCTGCATCCCAATAACTGACACATCTTTCTCTGGCCTCACACTTAGGACACAAATGACCATGACAGAAACAACCTCACACTTAGCTATCACACCGTCACAGACCTTGCACACATTCACTGTCACACTCATTCCACCTCACATAGCAGGTATTGCACTGTGTACATGTCTGTGTGTATTGTGTCATAAGTAGGTAATACGCTATTGTCCCTGGGGCCTACAGCAGCCTAGCCATATGCTACCCTGGCCTTTGACACAAATGTAATTAGATTTCACTTCCTCCTGTCAAAT
>NC_056726.1:895150459-895407959 GCF_019279795.1 Protopterus annectens | reverse complement strand
ACAAGTGCTCACTCCCGCTAACCCCTGTGCTCATGTCTTTGACAGAAAAGTAAATGGGGAGATAGGTATGTGGTGATAAAGGGTGCTCAAAGAGCGGAAGACAGTAGGGAAACTAGCATAGGATGTACACGATGGGTGTGGAGAAGGTCCATAACTGCCCATTTCTTTACCAGCGACAGCTGTGCATATGCAATACATTAGGTGGGATATTTGAAACCTTCCACCCCTGAAAGAGTGGTGAGGACATCTAAGTATGTTGTACTACCAATTATGAATATCAGGCACGTGCACTGTTTGTGAACTGCTATACTGTCATTAGTACGTTACTCACATCTGAACAGTTTGTGGTTTGTGTTGGCATTAGCACAGTCTGCTCAGGATGACTGGACATATTTCTGTACTGTGTATGCCTACCTACACCCTTGGTTGTGCCTGAATACACGGGTATATAGTACCTTTGGGTAGGGGTGCAGAACTGCAGTGTGCATTATTTATTATCATGTGATGTTTATCTTACTGAACATGCAGAGTTGCTGTGTACCTGTAAGTCTATGAAGGCTTGTAGTCTGTCTGATTAGCTCCCACCTGTGGACATATCCAGATGGTAGACAGAGGTCAGCCTAGTATTCTTTGACTGTGCACCACAGCAGTCTTTTCAGCACCTGAACAATGGCATTGTCACAGGTGGTTGCTAGCAGTACATGGCTACATCCTTTGCTATTTCTGCATTGTACTTCTACATAAGGGCATGCTTGTGGGATTCATTCTACAGCTATTTGCAGAGTGTGTAACAGCAGACAAGCCGATATGCCTGTGTGTTTCTGACTCTTCCAGGCCTCAGATACTCTCACGTATATATTTGAACAGCCTCAGGGAAAGGTACATATAACTGGGATACATTTGTCATATAGTTCAGACATTTTGCAGTTCAGACTTTGGGTGATTCAGAGCATTTCTATTACTACACCTTTTCTGAAGTGCAAGCGGTGTCTACTCTCACTTATTGACATTTGTTATTAAGTGAGATTCAACACTTTTCTGCCTACTGTTAGTACATTTCACAGGGCGTTAGAGGGGCACAGCTAACATTTGTTTACAAATCAGGGTCATCACTGTAGAGCAGTCACTGTTGGGAGGTCTGGCCTGTGACCTATGCAAATATGCCAGTGTTTATCCTGCCCTGATAATGTGTGGGGTGTGTAAGCTGCTACTGTAACCTTATTCCCTACTAGCATGGCTGATTCTCTTTTCACAGTCATGTCATGCAATTCAACAACACCTGCTGGTTAAGGCCCACAGAACAAGATTTGTGTTATGCCATTCATATTTTCCCTTTACATTCACTCATGGTAATGCATGATAAATTGCTTTCAGCACTATGTTATTGTATATCTGCTGTGGTGTAGTGGTACTTCATATAGACTGGTGAGTCCAAGGTCCCAGGTTAGAGACTGACAAGGTGTTTTATTTTGCTGCTGAGCAGTACAATGGCCTTGTCATAAAGAGTGACTAAGGCACTTTTAAGCAGTTGTAAGCGGGTTTGCGTGGATTTTCCACGATGCTTAGCAATGCTTAGCTAAGCGCACACAAGCTCACACTTGCGCACCCCCGCTAACTACTGCTTAAAAGTGCTTATTCCCGCTAACTCCACGCCAATTTCTTTTAAAGAAAAGAAAATGGGGAGATAGGAAAGTGGTGAAAAAGGGGGCATAGAGAGGGACAGACAGTAGGAAAACAAGCCGGGATGTGCAGGAAGGGTGTAGGGAAGGCCCATAGCTGCCCATTTCTTTAACAGCAACCACTGTGCATATGTTGAAAATTTGGAGTGAGTTTTGAGACCTTCTACCCCTGAGAGAGGGGTGAGGACAGCATAGTTTGTTGCACTGACAATTAGAATTATTGATGTGCATGTCCTATGGACATGTGTGCAAAATGGGAAGCTATGTATGGGGCGTAATTTTTTTTCGGGTACAGATTGCCCTTTTTTTTTTTTTTTTTTTTTTCAGGTGAGAGTGGTAAGTGAGGTAGGGGAAGTAGGTATATTTGGGGAGGTAGGTTGGGGGGGTAAACAGACAAGACAAACAAGATGCATACAGGGGCAGAATTTGACACATGGGGTGGGTGAACACAATTGACGGGGAAGGTTGTTTGGAAATCGCAAGCCCATGAGCCCACAGATGGTAACAGATGAAGTGAGATCCCCACCCATGGGCAGTCACCACTAAACCTTCACAGCCCCGAGGGTGGCTGTGCTGGGGACTGAGTAGGATGGGCAGGCTCACCCATGAGACTTGTCATTCTCGCCTCAAGCTGGCGTAGGGGATCAGCGACTGAACGCTGGATCTCCCTACGCACCACAACCTGGACCCTTCGAAGGGTGATGGGTGGCCCTCCTCCACCCACGCTTGCACGGGAGGACGAGCCCCATCCCCTGCAGCACTTCCACCCGAAGGTGGCACAGGACCAACGGAGGAGGGGAGTCCGGGCTGGGCACCAGAGCCACTGTTGCCAGGTGCACTCGCCCACTGAGGAGGGACAGGTGGGTCAGCTGGGACAGGCCTTCCCATACATTCCGTGATTAGGTGTGTTTCATTACAACATAAACAACAGCATTCCAGATTAGTTGTAACAGCATGCAGTAATATTCCCATTAACCTAACACACCACAGTTCCAACAGTTGAACAGCAAACATAACACATGCATATATTGAACAACAGTAGTTATTCCAACCGCATGCAGGGATGATTGGTAGCAACAGGCCACCATGAATGTGGTGTTTGAACAGGGCACATGCATCAACATGAGTGCAAATATTTATAGAACAATTGGACATATATCCCAACAAATATTTAAGATTACACATACCCATTGAGGTGTGAAATTGCATGGTTTATGCACAAACAGTAGGGTGTAGAAAAAACCTCCGTTAACATCTTATAAACACTTTTACTCTACATTACATTCCTAGTGACTGCAGGTGTATATTCCCTACATGTATTATTACACTTGCCACCATGCATTAGGTTGTGTAGTGGGTTTGGCTAGTTCAATCTATACTTGACCTATATCTCACATACTAACTGTCCAGGATGCAGATGTTACTCCTACATATTTCATGGTTGCATTTATATTTCTTTATCTACATATCTGGATGTTTTCACATGACATTTTCACTTCTAATTGTACAGTACCCTGCATTTATTGAAGCACACTTACATTTCTGGGGAACATATTAGCATGCTACTCGTGTGCCAGATTTACTTATGCATGCCAGCCAGTAACTGGCTGTTGAGGACTGTATATTTACTTCACAGCTACTAGCACTTCCATCACCCACTTTAGATGGGACTGCAGAACTCTGGGTTGCCAGCACTTTCTAACACATTACTATTTGTATAATGCAGGGGTACAACAACATTTCATACTAAGTGAAACACACACACTCTGGGTTTTAGACCTTTATTAATGACATTGCACACTTTTCCACAGGCTCACTCCTTTATTTGTTTTAACGGTATATATATGGCAAACATGTTCATGACATATTATACCTTTATTAATAGGTTAGCGCACTCTTTTTTCAGGCTCACTCACATATTCTTTTATATGACAGTGCCTGCAGAGATATTATTCCAGACATTTGTTACCTTTCTTAATAGGTTACTACACTCTTTTTCTGACTCTCTAACGTTTTTATCTGACAGTACATGCAGAGGACTTATTCAGTCCATTTTATGGTTGTATTACTGGACTACAACACTTTCTTTCATGCTCTCTCCCATATTTTATATAACAATAAATGCAGAATAATCACTAACCTGCCTGGCGGCACAGCCTTAGCAGCCTATCAGCATAGGCTTGCTGATTCATAACACTGTCACCTGCAGCTGTAAAGTAAATGAAGGGATATTGAGACATTCCTATCCGTTATACATACTCCATTTTAAATTCTTACATACTGCATTCCATGGCTACATACTCAGTACTGGGGCATCCCACATCCCACGGGCCTCCTGTATCCACTGGTTCAGGTGGTCATCCTTTCGTCTCTTCAGGTCCGCATGGTGGTGATGGACCTGCTCACCAGTCCGAGGAATGCCTGTGGCACTGGTGAGGTCACGAGCTAACCGGTTCCAAGCCTCTGCCTTGTACTCCATCCCTTGGAACTGGCCCTGCAGGAGTCCTGCCTCGTGATGGTGGACTAGGAGCCAAACCATGTATTTGGACTCCTCAATGCCCCATCTCTGCACTCGGAAGCACGCTCCCTCTCCAACACCAGACATTCTGACCGCAGATGTGAGCTACAATCAGTTATGGTGAGCATTCCCACCTGTGGGGCTTAAATATGCCGCATTTCCTGCACTTTTTTGGGATTGGCCATTTTGTAAAATTCTAGGCTGACTGCAGACCTGCTTAGTAATGGTTAAACTACCATTCCTAAGTTTATGAATGTTAATAGTGGCTGTTTCTCTTATGTTGTCATGGCTTAGTGGTTCTGTACTTTGATTATGATGCAAAGGGTCCTGGGTTCAAACCTTGTCATTATTTTATTTTAATACTGTGTAGACAGGCTAGGGTATGTGGCTGCTTTTAAGCAACTTAGCTCTAAGTTGCTGCCCTGTGCCCTACAGTGCCCTGGCTGGTGCGGCGTACACGTCCGCGCAAACACATTGGGCTGGGTAAAGCGCTTTTAAACTTTGGGCAACTCTATTGTGCTGGGTAAAGCGCTATTACACTATGGGCAACTCTGTTTAGCTGGGTGAAGCACTATTAAACTATGGGAAACTCTGTTTAGCTGGGTAAAGCACTATTAAACTATGGGCACCTGTGTTTAGCTGTGTAAAACATTGCTTAATAGCAGGCTATTATCTATCTGGGTCCTTTAAAAATATATATTTTGTTCACTGATACACTGGCCATGTCACTGTTTTTAATAACATTTTAATCATATATGTCTGGTATTATTTCAAATACTGATTTAAAACATAAATAAGAAGGGGAGTGGCAGGATTCAAACCATGAATGCCTTCTCTTTGTGCATACGCTCTACCATTATGCTATTGCTATCTGGATTAATTTGCATAAGTAGTTCTTATATGCTCTTCAATGTCACAATTGCTAACTGTGGCTAAGCAATGGGCACACCTGCGCAAACAAGCACAAATATGGGCAGCTAAATTGTGGATTTAAAAAAAAAATTAATATTTTACGTTCTATAACTCTGATGGGGGTTTACAGTGTCAGGGAGTGTGGTGTTGAGTGCAAGTACATTTGAGCGGACTCGCTCTTGTCTGTTGACATTATGCTTTTTAAAACCTTGCAGGGGAGTGGACTTTTAGACTGCTTGGCAGTCGGACACACCCCTTGCTTGCCTACTCAGTCCGTGTAAGAGTTACGGATGAGTCAGCGTGCCCTCATGAATACTCATGACACGCTAATGTCATACCGTTCAACTGCAGTCTCCGAGTAAGACATATTAAGTCTTACATAGAGGTTTCGTGAATCTGGCCTAATATCTTTCAAATGCACGTCTTACTAAGTACAAAATAAGTTTAATGGGAAACCCCGCTTTACAAATTAAATGCTGCCCACCACTAAACCCTGCCTCTTTAATACCAACCTCAGACGAGGGCGAACCACATGATTGTGTGTTAGTGGTTAACTCTGTTCTTTCTCCTAGGTTGAATTTATTTGATAATACCAACCTCAGACGAGGGCGAACCACATGATTGTGTGTTAGTAGTTAACTCTGTTCTCTCTCCTGGGTTGAATTTATTTGATATTACCAACCTCAGACGAGGGCGAACCACATGATTGTGTGTTAGTGGTTAACTCTGTTCTTTCTCCTAGGTTGAATTTATTTGATAATACCAACCTCAGACAAGGGCGAACCACATGATTGTGCTGGGTTGAATTTATTTGATAATACCAACCTCAGACGAGGGCAAACCACATGATTGTGTGTTAGTAGTTAACTCTGTTCTCTCTCCTAGATTGAATTTATTTGATAATACCAACCTCAGACGAGGGCGAACCACATGATTGTGTGTTAGTAGTTAACTCTGTTCTTTCTCCTAGGTTGAATTTATTTGATAATACCGACCTCAGACGATGGTGAACCACATGATTGTGTGTTAGAAGTTAACTCTGTTCTTTCTCCTAGGTTGAATTTATTTGATAATACCAACCTCAGACGAGGGCGAACCACATGATTGTGTGTTAGTAGTTAACTCTGTTCTTTCTCCTAGGTTGAATTTATTTGATAATACCGACCTCAGATGATGGTGAACCACATGATTGTGTGTTAGTAGTTAACTCTGTTCTTTCTCCCAGGTTGAATTTATTTGATACTCCTTTGCAAAATCCTGATTTAGTTCTTTTCATTGATGGATCCTGTTTAAGAACAAACTCCGGAAAATTCCAAGCTGCTTGGTCAGTCTGCACACCGACTGAAGTATTGCAATCAGCACGATTACCAACTGGCGCCTCTGCTCAGGCCGTGGAATTAGTGGCATTATCACATGCATGTAAACTAGCTAAAGACAAGTCTGTTACTATTTATACTGATTACCATTATGCCCATGGTGTTGTTCATGATTTTGGTATATTATGGAAAGAACGAGGGTTCTTAACATCTTCTGGAACACCCGTTAAAAAACATTTTTATATCAATAATTTATTACAGGACTTATTGTTACCTTCTGAAATTGCTGTTGTTAAATGTGCAGCCCATCAATCCAATGACACTTTCGAGAGTAAAGGCAATAATTTTGCTGACTGGGCTGCTAAACAGGCTGCTTTGTTACAAACTGTTCAGGGTCACTTTCTGCAGCCATTACAACCTATGAAAACTTTTGATGATACAGTACTAAAAGCTTTACAGAAGGAGGTCTCAGAATCAGAAAGAAAAACATGGCTGGCTCAAAATTCTTTTCAACGATCTGATTTGATTTGGCAACATCGAGATGGCAGATTGGTCTGCCCCCTATCCATGCTAAATTCCCTCATTAAAGCTTATCATTTGCCAGCCCATGTTGGGGTACAAGCTTTAATAAAACAAATCCAAAAGGATTGGTTTGCCCCAAAGCTTTCTATTTCTGTACAGCACTTTGTGAGCAAATGCTCTATTTGTTTACAGTACAATATTTCCAAAGGCACAATGGCTCCCGTACAACCCTTACCAAAACCATTGGGACCATTTTGTGCTTTGCAATGGGATTTTATTGAATTACCACTTTGTGGACATTTTAAATATGTTTTAACTGTTGTTGATGTTTTTTTCTGGATGGTTATAAGCATACCCTTGTGCGAAAAATGATGCTATCTCAGTTGCTAAGAAACTTTGTTATGACTTTATACCTCGATTTGGTGTTCCTTGTTATATATATATATATATATATATATATATATATATATATATATATATATATATATATATATATATATATATATATATATATATATATATATATATATATATATATATATTCAGACTGTGGAACACATTTTACAGCTCAATTAATTGACTCACTGTGTACTATGTTGGGTACCACTCTAAAATTTCACTGTCCATATAGACCGCAGGCATCTGGAATTATAGAACACATGAATCAAACACTGAAAACTAGACTAGCAAAAATTACTACTGAAACAGGCCTCACTTGGGTCCAGGCCTTACCACTAGCTTTGCTCTCTATGAGAGCACAAGTACATCCTACTAAAGGCCTTTCTCCTCATGAAATTCTAATGGGCCGACCTATGCAAATGCCCATGACTCCACCACCACCCTTTTCTGAGTACAATGTCTTTGATCATGATGTTATTGTATACTGCAATTCTCTTGTTTCTTTCTTACAGTATTATCACCGCCAAGTAGCAGCTGCACAACATAACCCTGATCCTTTTACGTCTTCCGAACTACAACCAGGCTATTGGGTGTACGTCAAGTCTTTTTCCAGAAAAACAGCACTGCAACCTCATTGGAAAGGGCCTTACCTAGTTCTATTGACAACCTCTTCAGCAGTACGATTACAAGGCTCACCAACCTGGATTCATATATCACACGTTAAGAAAGTCGTTCCTTCCGAAGATCAAAGACCTCTACATTTCATGGCTCCAGAACCTATTGCTTCCCGTACTCGAAGACATACTTTTCCTGCACCTAACAATGTCTGACATTTCTTCAATTGGAACACTTCTCCATTCTCATACTGTACCACCAAGACCACCATTTCCACTGAGGTACTGTGCAACAATCTTGGTGGTTATTTTTGTTGTTCTTATATTTTTACTGTGGCCATTCCTATGTTCTGCTACAGTAATACCTCATGCCAAAAGAACTGCATGGCATCCACCATTCAATACCTACCAAGCCATAAAAGCATCCCTTAATGTTTCCAATTGCTGTATCTGCACTGCCATTCCTATGGTTCATGGGGGATTGATGCTAAATATAGTTCCTTTAGGGATTAAAGAGACATGGATGAATCTGATCTATGACACATCAAGAGTTATTTCAAAACACAAAGTAGCATTACAGTTGTCTGTCCATCAAAATGGAACTGTGTGTTTCCAGAAATTGGATAAAATCAGAGTAGGGTGGAGCCATTGCAACAAAACGGTGGTATATAACTGCACTGCATGGGGTTGTGTAACTGATTTCTCACCTATATCAAGAATTGTGAAAAACTCTATAGCTAACTTTTCCTGGAAAATAGAAACTGTCTACTGGAAAATATTTGAAGGGCGGCAGAATGCTGACAATCACTTTAAACCTATCAATATCACCATCAAATTAGAGAACTGTTATTTTTGTGTGTGGAAGAAAAGCATATAAATGGCTACCAGGAAACTGGTCTGGCAGCTGTTTCCTGGGGTACCTAGTTCCAGCTATCCGACATGTATCTACATTACCTAAGGGAAAAATTCAGAACGTTTGAGAAGTCAAGAAGTCTGCCAGTCCGGTAGGTAAAGTTGATGCTTCATGGATCTATCATCATGACCTGGCTCATGCTAGTACCAAAGGACTGTCCCATATGGACTTGGGTGATGATGTAATATCATGGGCTGGTATAATCCCGTCATACGGAGCAGTGAAATCAATTTGGGAACTGAGAAAGTTATCTAAACTGCTTGAAATCTTGAGCAATGCTACATTTTCTGCCCTAGAATTAGTAACTGATGAACTGACTGCTATGAGGGCTGTAGTACTCCAAAACCATATGGCCCTCAATTTCACCCTAGCGGCAAAAGGAGGAACTTGCATTTTAATCCAGGAGGAGTGCTGTACTTTTATTCCTGACAATCAGCACGAAATTGAGAGTCACCTTGAACTGATTCAGAGAATTTCTAAACTTTCAGAGGCCAAAGAGGCTGATAACTCAACATGGGCTTGGTTAACCAACCTGTTCTCAGGTTGGGGTGGTGGACTGTTGAAGCTGATCTTGTTAATTGCAGTATTAGCAATTGTTGCTTTCATTGTCTTATTTCTAATCAGAGCACTGATCTTGAAATTGATATATTCAAAAACAGTGATAAAAGTGCCTGAATTTTATATGCCTGTATCTATGACTGTAGATAATGAAATGAAAATGTCTCTCAGTGATGAAAAGACTAGTAGCATGGTTATGCTAGATCTGTGGCAAATGCATGACAGGTTAAATGATGATGCTTACACAGCATCAAATGGGGGATTGTAGAATATGAACAGCCAAAGCATGTGTTTCAAGGGAACTGAGTATGTGACAGTTTGTATAAACTGAGATGTACTGAGTACTGTTAACTCTGAACTGTGAACAATGGAAAAATACTGAACAAGCTAGATTCTGCCTGAAGGCAGGAAATGTGCCTTTTATAGAAGTCTATCCGGTTTTCTCTTTTGCCTAGAGATATGATGATGTGAATTGTCTTATGTTTACGGGTAAACCTTTGATTGGTTAATTGCCCTGTGTAATAATCTAATTGGTCCAGTTTTACATTTTTGCACTGTCAGCAATATTGCCGGTATATAAGCTTGTTTATTTCTTTGTTCTGGGAGTCTCCCTGGTACTTTCCATGAGGCTTCTGCACATGTGTACTGTAGTTAATAAAAGCCACTGAAAGAGAGAAAGAAATGTATCTGTCTTCATTTTTAACGTACTGTGAAATTTTACAATGACATGTACCATCTCTATATTTGTAGCACATCCACTTCCTGCCTCCTCTACAAGCCTGTCCACTGACCCTGAGGTGGGATTTGATGTACTTCATTCTAATAGTATGGTCAATAACACAGAGCAATGCATTGGGTTCACTATTGTCCAGCCCTGGACAGAACAGTCTTGTAGTTCATGATATAACCTCCAGTCAGGAGGATAGTGTGGCCAGCCATTCTGATAATGTAGGGGCATCAGATATTGGTCATGATGATGACCATGATCTGCTGTCCCCAGTTGACTCTGGCAGTGATGATGACTCTGCCCCATAATGGAGGGAGTGATACTGTCCATTGGACTGCATGTGGGAATGTAGCTGACGTGTGTGGATGTGTGGCAGATGGTACATGACCTGCATGCAGTTACTCATACAACTGATTGTACAGCACACCAACTGCATATGTTATATGAGGTATCAGGAATGCAGGCATGGGGAGGTCATGGCAGCATTGGCTGCACAGCATAACAGCCTGGTATCTACTGCATGCACTTTTGAAAGCCTTCTTACAGCATTGCTGAAGTTGTGCCACAGTATAAACCAGGTGTAGTGTGCCCTAACAATCATAGGCAGATTACCTTCAGTGGATAGGCAGACCCCCTTTCAGTAGATCCATGCATGGCCTTCATAAGTCATTGTCTGTGCTGCATTGTGCAGTCACCCTGTTCTGAATCCAGCAGTCATGTCCATATACACACTTCACAATACTGCTCATACCCAAACTGTCTCCCAACTTGTTAATGTCAACACATCCAGATCCTGAGCACAGCACCATGGACATAGGTTTCTGGAAGTGGCTGGCACAGTGAAGACCATCAGCGTGGGTGTTCTAGACTGCTCTAGTGTAACAATGGTGGCTAGTCCAGTGTGTATCCTATTGTGTCATCCTAACTATGTGGCAATAATGACCTCTGTGCTAACCAATGCCTACTCTACCTGTTAGTAGTTTATCACTTGTCTGATGCCACAAGGTTTTTATTCTCATGTATCTTACATAGCAGAATGCTGTCAGTGTGTCACTTTGTACATATTTGTCCTTGTGATACTTCTTTTAACCATTACATATCTTAATGCTTAGCATGTTCTTCACCTTGCTGACATTTAACCTGCTGTTGCTACTTGACATAAATCAGCCATACATTTAACATTAAAATGCTCTCTGCCATTATTACATGCACAGGTGGACTTTATTGTATATACCAGCGATACTTTGATGGCAATTTATTCTGGTTATGTACATACCTCCCCCTCAACAGAATGATTTAAATTCTCATCTTTCCATTTATATCCATATTTCCATTGATATCTGCTTATATATAAACATTGTTGCATGTTCCATGGCTGCTATGTCATGCATGTCCTTGGTGCTTTGTTGTATAGTATGTATTTGTATATTTGGATGATTCTTGTCATTGCATCCACATGTGCATTATATCATTGCCTTGTCTGTTACAGGACAGGAGAGACAAGTAACGTATGTGCATGTAGTTTGTCAGGTATGTAGCTGAGTTGATGCAGCATAACATATTGTTAGCATTGCAGCTGCTTTCTGCTATTTAGGCTGTTGTCCTATGATGTTACACATTGTGTACTGCAACTGAGTGTTACTGTCCAACCACCTCTCCACTTATAAGTTCTCTTCATCATGGTGTCTTCCCCCAATGCATATTTCTATTGGCATTGACATACTGGCAGTTATGCTGCTATACAGACATTAACATATGATTACAGCCTACCTTGCCATTAACACCTTCTGTTATGCTCACCTTAGGCATGCCATGCATGCCACACACATCAGATTGTCAGCTTTGTTGATGTACCTTGCCAACAGTGGTCTGCTGCTTACTGTTAGTTTAGAGCCACTGAGATGTGTTTGTCTCTGTAGCACACATATGTGTATAATGCTTGGCTGATGATGTTGTGATTAGGCTATGTATGGTGTTCTATTTGGAGACCTACTGGCTTTTTTCTTGTAGTTGTATGCTGTGCTGCTGTAATGGGGCAAAAATGTGTGAACATCACTGCTTTATATGTATGCTTATATATATATATATATATATATATATATATATATATATATATATATATATATATATATATATATAGCTTGTCATGATTCAGAGTTGTAAGCCAGATGCTGCAATGTTGATTGAGCTAGAATACACAGCTGCAGTCTCCCTTGCCCACACCAAGTTGCTCTTACCCTTCTGTCCTCCTGATTATCCTGTGGCAGTTCAGATAGCTCTATGTCAGACATCTAGGGTTCTTGGGGTAGGTCATCCATTCCTAGAGCTGGCAGGCCACTGTATTTTATTGTTGGCATTGTTGTGTGATATGGCACACACTGTGACCATCTGTGAGGCCTTCTCTGGTATGTATTACAGTTCATCCTGGATGTGCCCAGATATCTGAGTCTTGCTTTCATCAGCCCACACACATGCTCAATGGTATTTTAAAGTTATGGCTTGTGCTCCATTCTATGCATCCTCAGCAGATGTTGAGGCAGTTCTGTATGGGGTGATAAGCCAAGGCTTCAGTTGATAACTGCAGTTACCTTTTCGAAGAAGATACAATGCACATTTAGTCCCTGTGCTCACTGGTGACACGTCTAGAGTCTGACTACATCATTGCTGTGGCCCTGTGCTAACCAAGTAGGAACCCTTCTAGAATTTCACCATGTTGGAAAGCATCTCTCAGACTGGTTTTCCTTCAAATTGCCATATCATAGGCACCAAAGGGAATGCATAGCCATGATATTTGTAATGAGGCCATCTGCAGTGATCACAAGCTGACAATTGAGTGATGGCTACACATTTCTATTAATATAACATTCAGCATCATCTGATGCACAGTGTTTTATTGGTATGTGGGTGCATTCATTTGCATCAAGGACAAGGGAAAGTTGGTGGTGGCATATAATTGTTCTATGGTAGTCCTGCACTCCATGGCTGTTGCTGGGAAGTGGATGAATTCATCCACTTTCCTGCAAATTATTGCCAGGAACTGTCTCAGTACATGACTATCAGCTATCTGAGACATTCCTATAGCATCATCCATATGTTGTTGGAATGTCTCAGAGGTCAGTATACTGAGACTCTGAAACACTTTTGTTTCTACTGCCACTGGGATTGGGTTACCTGACAGACTGAGAGAAGACGTGGGGTATATGCATCCTGCACACAGCCTGCACCAACTCTCTGTCTAACCTGTATCGATCTCTTATTTTCTGTTTGAAATGCCAGTCTAACTGTAGCCTGGCTCAGCACCTTGCTGGCTGCCTTCTGGAATGCATTTGCAGATCCTCCTCTAGTATGGATTGTAGTACCCTGGCCTACTGTAATGCATTAAATGTAGCTTGCATTTTGTAAGTCCACAGGATTGCTTAGAAATTTATCAGGAATTGTTAGTCAAAACTGGTAAGCACAAATGGCCTCCACCATGTGCTTTTATAAAATTGTTGATAGACTATTCTTTCTAAACACAAATAAAGCGTTGCTCAGCAGTACAAATATCTCCCAATGTGCAGAAGAAGAACAAATATAATCCAAATAAACTATCTGGGAGACAACCAAGGCAGTCATAAAAAACTCAAACTATTAAATTCCAAACTTCCAAGAACGCTATAGCTCCATAATGGATAAAAAGCAGGTCTTGTTTAATATAAAAACACAAACACAGTAAGCGCTTTCACCGTTGCTTCATCAGACTGTTAAAATTCAAATGTTAATTCAATCACATTTATAAACTGCAATTAATGACGTATGATGAATCAATTAACCACATCTAAATAATGTTAAAGAAATACTGCAAGAAGCTTTTAACGCTTGCAAATGCATCCAAATATATAACAAATATCAGTGTCTGCAATAATATTAAATGTTATATACCTATTTACTCTGAATAAGATAATTAATTAAATTAAATTAAATACTTAAACAAATGAATAAATATATATATATATGTATAATTAAAAAACATCTAATATATATATAACAATTTTCATAAAAAACATTAATACATTATTCATTAATTGATTCAAAAGAAGCTACCTGTTCTAAATGGTACGATGTGATAGATAAACTTGAAAAAAATATATATATAATACAATTGCTACTTCCGGTAAATACATAAAATAAAATAAAGTATGACTAAACTTAAAAATCTAACAATGCATTGCGAATTGTCTTATGAAAGCTATAGCTGTGTAGCGACTGTCTTATAAATTTATATAGTTGTATATAAATGCTACCTGTACTATATACTACATAAAAGCTAGTATAATTAAACATGAAGTAATGCGATGCATCTACTGCATGCAATATTAGCTATAATGAAGCATAACGTATAATCAAAACTAGTACACATAATATATTTACTTGTCCTTATCTGAAATAAATGAAATAAAATAAAGTGAAAGAACTAATATATAGGGCATAGCATATATTTTACTTGTAAATAGCTGAAGGATACCATATGTTATACATCTGCTATGACCATGCCTATATAAAACCAAAAAAGTATTTATATATGAAAAGCATAATATATGCGTTTAAAGACCGTAATATATGCATATAAAAACCTTCTATAAATCAGCATTGCTAAACTTCCACTAACAGATACATAAATATCCAATATGCATATATATACATTTACCCTACGCTTTTAAGCGCCTGGCTCTCAATATAGGTTTTAATGACGCTCTTTCATTTAAACCTTTGCCCTGGTCAGATCTCAATCTCATGATCCAGTCTATTTCCTTGCACTCAGTCTTGTTACGTATGTTCCCTTCCCTAATGTTAGATATAACAAGGTCAACAGCCATAAATTTAAAAGAGTGGCCATCTCTTTCACACATTATATGTTTAGCTAATGCATTACATGTGTAGCCTATCCTAATGGCATATAAGTGTTCCCTGATTCTAATACGGAACCTCCTGTTAGTTTTGCCTATATAGAATGCCTGACACTGTTGGCATGATGCTAAATATACTAAATTGTATGTGTCGCATGAAGCTGTAACATGAAAATAAAAAACTTGTCCAGTATCGGGATGAACAAAGTAATTCCCTGAGAAAATAGATTCACAATAGTTACAGTGGCCACGTGAATGAGTACCTACACTTTCTGTCAGTCTGTCATATTTATGGAAGTCACATAAAATGTTTTTTAAATTAGGTTTATTTCTAAACTGATATACGGGACATTCACCTACTATTGTTCTAATATCCTTGTCAGAAGTAAGGATGGGCCAATGTTTCATTATAGTATCCATTACTAACTTCCTATCTTGAGTATAATACATAGGAACCTTAACTGGATTAAATTTATTTCCTATAGTTGATTTCTCATTTGTATATGCAGAATAATAAGGTAAAGCTTTATTCTTCCTAATGACTCCTATGTCTTTCATACATTTATTGATATCTGTTTCTTTGTAACCACGTTGAAACAACCTATGTCTAAAGTTATTAATTTCCACTTGAAAATTCTGTTCTAATACATTCAACCTAGAAATACACATACTTTGACCTTTTATAATATTGTCAAATATATAAAATGGATGCATGCTAGATCTATGCAGAAGCGTGTTGCGATAACATGATTTACGATAAACTCCTGTATTAACTGAATCTCCAATTACTCTTTCTACATACACATCAAGATAGTGTATCTTGGTGTGAGAAAACTCATGTGTAAATTTCAAGAAGGAAATCATATTATTAACTTCCACTATATATTGATTTAATTCCTCTACATTGCCATGCCATACAAGGAAAACGTCATCCACAAAACGCTTGGCACGTCTTGTGCTAATAGCTACGCCAACCTGTTCCTGGCTGACTGGGAAGAACATATATTGTTTAAACATCCTTTACACTTACAACATGTATGTTTTTATAAGCGTTTTGTGGATGACGTTTTCCTTGTATGGCATGGCAATGTAGAGGAATTAAATCAATATATAGTGGAAGTTAATAATATGACTTCCTTCTTGAAATTCACACATGAGTTTTCTCACACCAAGATACACTATCTTGATGTGTATGTAGAAAATGCATACATTTTATATATTTCACAATATTATAAAAGGTCAAAGTATGTGTATTTCTAGGTTGAATGTATTAGAACAGAATTTTCAAGTGGAAATTAATAACTTTAGACATAGGTTGTTTCAACGTGGTTACAAAGAAACAGATATCAATAAATGTATTATTCTGCATATACAAATGAGAAATCAACTGTAGGAAATAAATTTAAGACAAGGATATTAGAAGTATAGTGAGTGAAATATATCAGTTAGTTTTTAAAACCTAATAATTTAAAAACATTTTATGTGACTCCATATATAATGACAGACTGAGAAAGTGTGTAGGTACTCATTCACGGCACTGTAACTATTGTGAATCTATTTTCTCAGGGAATTACTTTGTTCATCCTTTTAAATTTATGGCTGCTGATCTTGTTATATAACATTAGGGAAGAGGGAACATAATGCAATGACTGAGTGCAAGGAAATAGACTGGATCATGAAAATGAAAGAGCCATTAAAACCTATATTGAGAAGAGCCTACCTTCAAAAAGTGTAGGTAAATGTATATATATGCATATTGATATTTATGTATCTGTTAGTGGAAGTTTAGCAATGCTGATTTATAGAAGGTTTTTATATGCATATATTACATATATAAATATTTTTTTTTTATATAGGCATGGTCATAGCAGATGTATAACATATGGTATCCTTCAGCTATTTACAAGTAAAATATATGCTATGCCCTATATATTAGTTCTATTTTATTTCATTTATTTCAGATAAGGACAAGTAAATATATTATGTGTACTAGTTTTGATTTTGCATGCAGTAGATGGTTTAATTATACTAGCTTTTATGTAGTATATAGTACAGGTAGCATTTATATACAACTATATAAATTTATAAGACAATCGCTACACAGCTATAGCTTTCATAAGACAATTCGCAATGCATTGTTAGATTTTTAAGTTTAGTCATACTTTATTTTATTTTATGTATTTACCGGAAGTAGCAATTGTATTATATATATATTTTTTTCAAGTTTATCTATCACATCGCACCATTTAGAACAGGTAGCTTCTTTTGAATCAATTAATGAATAATGTATTAATGTTTTTTATGAAAATTGTTATATATATTAGATGTTTTTTAATTATACATATATATATTTTTATTCATTTGTTTAAGTATTTAATTTAATTTAATTAATTATCTTATTCAGAGTAAATAGGTATATATCATTTAATATTATTGCAGACACTGATATTTGTTATATATTTGGATGCATTTGCAAGCGTTAAAAGCTTCTTGCAGTATTTCTTTAACATTATTTAGATGTGGTTAATTGACTCATCATACGTCATTAATTGCAGTTTATAAATGTGATTGAATTAACATTTGAATTTTAACAGTCTGATGAAGGCGCTTACTGTGTTTGTGTTTTTATATTAAACAAGACCTGCTTTTTATCCATTACGGAGCTATAGCATTCTTGGAAGTTTGGAATTTAATAGTTTGAGTTTTTTATGACTGCCTTGGTTGTCTCCCAGAACGTTTATTTGGATTATATTTATTCTTTCTAACTTTATTATTGTAAGGAGGACTCACTGTGTTTTGGAATCCAGTGGGCATGAGCAGAGTCTGCAATTATCCTGCTTTGCATATATTATTACTTGTGCTTGTATCCTTTACAGAATCAAGTCCATTGCTATTAGGCCATATCTTCCTTTAGGTTTCTGCACTGTCCACAGCTTTCTTTTAGAACATGGCCCTAAATCATCCTTATTTGTCTCTAATGTTAGATTATTAATGAAATGCTATTCTTTCATATAATTTTCTAATATCTGAGAATCAAATTTATAGACAGAAAGCAGGAGTTGCCAGGAGTATGTCCATGGCACCTAGTTATATAAATGTATTCATAAAAGTTTCAGAGGAAGAAAAAAATATTTTCTGTTCATTATAGGTTCTTAGGTTCGTAGATACTTACTAGGCTATTGATCCATAAGCATCATAAGAAGCTTAGCATTATACTCCCATGGTAGTTTTTAGATCTTATATTTTGCATACACATAACAGAGATATAGGCCACAAAAATATATGTTGGGACATTTATAGGGGTTTATACCTAATTTCAAAAGCTTGTTTAGAATGCCTGAGTAGGATATTGTGTTTAATGCTTTGGCCAGATCGAGTTAGGCAGCATGCACCATTTTGTCCTCATCCGTTGCTTTGGTGACCTTCTCAAAGAAGTCCACCATGGTAAGTAGACATTATCTGCCCTTAATGAAACCAAACTCTGTTGGATCCAATGTCTGAAGATTTCCTTTGTCATTATTTGTCATGTCTATGATTATTCTTTCTGTGACCATACATATGAGGCTAGTCAGACTAGTCAGTATTTTCCTCAGTCCGTGCATGGCCTCCCATTGTGCAGATGTATAACAGCTGACATAAAAAATGTTTGTAGGCTATGACTGAAAAATACCTCTAGTGGTGCCAAGTAGTCCTGTTTCATGCTATTAAAGAGGCATCCTGGAATATTATCAGGTCTCACTGATGTAGTGTTTTTGGCCTTGAAGAGTGCATTGAGGATCTGTTCCCTAGTGATAGTTGGATGAGCTATGGTTGAGGGAGTCTGGGGAAGAATGTGGGGTACAATTGGAGCTGAATTTATCAGATAGTGGATTTACTATATCCTATAGCTCTGTATAGGAATTTCAATTTACAATTGGTTCAGCACATTGTGGTGTATTATCTTTAAGGTTTTGGACAGAGCTGAAGAATGCCTTGCTGTTGTCCTTAGCCTGGGAGGCCACTTTTACCTCAAATTTGGATTTGGTAGACGTAATTAGTCCCCTAAGTTGTTTATTTAGGTTGATGAGGGGGTTCTTACCTTGTTTAGCATAGCATTTTCTATTTTTTTGCGACAATTTTCTTTCTTTTGTAATACAAACTATTGATGTTTGCGTTCCACCAGGATAGCTGTTTTTAAGTTTGTCCTGGTAGGTACTGCTACCTTTATCCAGCTGCAATCATAACTGCAAATGGATTTTGTGAATGACTCTGCATAGGCAGTGGTGTTCCTTGGTTTAGGTGGGACTTACAATTTTGCTAGGGTGTACGTAAAAGTAGGAAATTTGTCTTGAAATAATTCCAAAAAATTCCAGGGTTACCTGGTGTCTCGGATTTTATTTTTATTTTGAAGAAGGCAGCTCTTTGGTCAGACCTAACCTCTGAGAACATTACACTTGTGGTGGGGGCAACATTCCCCACGTTGTTGAGGATTAAGTTAAGAATGTTGCTGCTCCAAGTGGGAATATGGACTAACTGGAGAAGAGCATTCATGTTGTCAAATTCCAAGAATCTTTGTGCCTGCAAATTTAGGTTGTGTATGACTCTTAGTTTATTGTGCGTTAACAGTAATCACCCAATGAGTATGGTGTTGGGTTGAATGCAAAGTGACTCAAGTTCATTTAAGTAAGAGGTATGGATGTCCTGTGTCATGGAAGAGAACCTACAGCCAGCAAAACTGTATAGTTCATCAGATAAGGAGCTGAAAGCACAATTGCAAATGGTCAAAACTTTCTTAGATGATATACGATTATCATTTGATCTTGATAAATGTGCGAAAGTAACATTTAAAGCAGGAAAGCTGCAGCACTAAGAAAATATCAGTCAGGTACAGGAATGTGATATAAAGGAACTTAAGCAGGAGGGAGTATATAAATATTTGGGAAATGATGAAGGATTATCAATAAAACATGAACAATATATACTGTGAGACGCTGTACAATGTGTGACAGCTCTGTTAACAAACATGTGAGTTGTCATGTGTATGTAGAATATAAAAACAAACTGGAGCTTATACAATGCACAATAAGTATTACTGAAGCATTAAAAAACACACTAAATGCTAGCCAATTCTGATGAAGTCCTGAAGACAGGGACAAAAGTGCTTAACTTTTAATAAAATGAATTGCTATTAAATCAGTTCAATCTTTCATCTGCTCTTTTTAGCCAATCATTACTGAAGCATTACAAATGGGACCTGCAAAGGAGGTCAGTCTCACAACAGTGATATGTATGCGGATTTAATACACATAGCAAGTTGCCCTATATTGCGACAAGCATCTACTGCTTCACAGTATGTATTGACAGGTGTCACATAACATAATCTGCCTTACAGGCAGACATCTGAAACAACTGTTTATTATTGCAATGTCAGATGTGCATCAACATAAATGTAATGAGATTATATGATATGCAATTAACAACATCAGACCTTATAAAACAGGACATCTGTAATGTTTGCCCAAGCTATATTGCGGTACAGTACATTTACTGTACCAACATAACTGCCAGCACATCTGGCCAATGAGGTCTATTTATACTTTGTAAAACAAAAGACACATAGTTGTAATAATAAACAAGTGTAATGTCATGGTTATGCAAAATTTTAATGTCATAATATTCAAATATTAATGATATACATAGAACACCATAAGTGAGTCAGTGTGCACATCATATATTTTCATTAAGTTACTGCAGTACACTACATGGCATGTAGGACTCAGTCCATCAGACACACTTCCATTGCTACTTGTACATTTACTGTACACTATTCATGCAAAACACACATGCACAGCATGCAGATATGTATACTCATATGTTTCAAGATAAGTATGTCATGCCACGGTAGCATGCCACCTGACATGGGGCTTGATTCCAAAATGCTTGGTTCAGCGTACATTTATACTAACATCAGACCTTTAGCAATGGGTACCCTGATATAAACATATTGCTATAAAGATCTTCTATCAATATTAATCACAGACACTCAGAGAAACTCCTTAGAAATAATTCCCTTATTCATTACTCAAGTGTGCCTTACACATTTATAGTGAGGTGTCAATATTATAGTTAAATATCCACTATAAAGCATTATTACGAACAAATAATGTTTCATGTTGTGCTACAATCAATGTTACACTGGAACTGTATATGAAAATGAAGTGTGCAATGCAATATGGTTAATGGGTGACATTCCAACATTTCATAATCTGAATGGAGTTTGAAAGTTTTCAAAAATCTGAACACAGTGACAGCCTATGTTTGCATTATTCTTACATATGTACTTCTACAGTTAAAATAATTTAACAATTATCATGAATATACTATGCAACATCTCACACATACAATGATCATGAATATACTATGCAACATTTCACACATACAATGATCATGAATACACCATGCAACATCTCACACATACAATGATCATGAATATGCTATGTAACATCTCATACATACAAAAAAACTAGGACTGGCTTGTGACACACAAATAATATGAACTTGTATGTAAAATAGTGTTTAACAAACATCACAATTCAGTTTGACAGCATGATGCAGCAGATGCCCGTTCAATAATACTAAAGGCAGGCTAAACCATGACCACACATACAAAATTACAACTGTCTGCTGTAAGACAAACAGGAACAATAAAAGCAACTTGTACATAACACATTCAATTTACTATATTAATATACCTGTTGAACACAGATGTGTTTCATTTAGGTTGTGTCAACAAAAAGCACATAACCTCAATGTAATAAAAAACACCTATTGGTAACACAAAATACATAATTTCACATAAAATTATGTACACATTAATGCTATTCACAATAAATCACTATATATTACACACGCCTCACAGATGCTTCATGGTAAGTCTGACAAAACATTAGTTTGACTGAATGCCATAGGTCTATACATGTAAATCTGAAAATTGAAATATGTTAATACTATTTCTGGAAACAAAAAAGTGGAAAGTAATAATGCATACTTCTCTTACTCCTCTGCTTCTCAAGCCTGTGTATATACTCTGTACACAAGGCTATATTCCTGGCTCAATCTTCAGAAGCTGCAAAGAGAAAAAGAAGTGACATATTACAGCAAAAGAAGGATTGCTTAATTTCAATACATAATGGCTGCAACGTACAACAAAAGAGCAGTTAAAAATGTAGTTATCATGTGTGCTGTTTACTGAGTTGTATGTACTGCTTTGTGTGATGCATCAGTGTCAGTGTATGACACCTGCTTTTAGGTAGTGTTGTGCTGAATTATTCCCATATATTGCATGGACCTATATTTCTTGTGGTACTGTTTATTTTATGGCTACCTTCCCATGCTAGTTATCAGTATGATGATATCCTACCTAAACAATGACACCTGTTTGTTGTGCAGTCCTGCATGCCACACATTTGCCAATGTGGTCCTTTTTGATAATGTACCTTGTAGAGAGACTTCCTGGGGTGATGTTTCCTCTATGCATCCAGATGTATTACTTGCTGATCATTGTGTATATGGTATTACAGGTTTATCACATGCTTCTATTGTGTGCTCTCTGTTGTTGTTGTGGAGACATTTTTTAGTCTGTGTACATTTATACATGTGGCTTGCCATGACTAAAAGTTGTGTGTGTCAGAAGCTAGGACATATGGCTGCATATTCCACCCATGCCTATATCTTCTCACCCCTGAATCTTCCTGATCATACTGTGACAGCTCTGATAGCAAAAATCAGACATCAAAGGTTCTTGGGATAGCTCAAACTGTGACTGGGAGGCCACCATATTTTTATGTTATCATGTTATGAAGCATGATGCACATGGTAACCATCTGTGATGTCCTTCTGGTGTGTATTGGAATGCATCCCAGATGTGTCCAGACATCTGAGTCTTGCTTTCAGCAAGTCAAACACATGCTCAGTGGTGTTTCATGTAGTGGTATGTGCTCTGTTGTATGCATGCTTAGCAGGGAATAATGGGACTCTGTATGATGTCATTAGCCAAGGCTCGAGTGGATAACTGCATTCACCTGTTTGCAGGGGGATGAGAAGAAATATTTGTTCATCTTGCTTCCTGTTGCAATGTCTGGCTATTGCTTATTGTGCAGAGGTGGTCATGTACTTACTTAGTAGGAGTTCATCCTGTATTTCACCATGTCTGAAAGCAGACCTGTGGATACTTTCCTTTCCCATTGCTACAGCATGCACACTACCAGGGAATGTTTCCATGATATTAGCGATTAAGCTGTCTTCAGGGCATACCACCCGACAACTGAATGATGGCCACTCCTTTTGATTGATGTACTATTCATCCTGGGACATGAGTGCAGTCTATTGCACTGAGGACACAGGGATGTTGGCTATGACACAGATCTGTGACATGACAGTTCTGCACTCCATGGCTGTTGTTGGGAAGTGGATGTTTTCATCCATCTTGGTGCACATTGCAGCCAGTAACTGTGTGAGAATGTGACTGGCAGGTCTCTGGGACACTCCTATGGCATCTCCCATATGCTGCTGAAGTGTCTCTCTGATGGCATCTCCCATATGCTGCTGAAATGTCTCAGAGGCCAGTATACCTAGAATTATGCACATTTTTGTTTCTAATGGAACCCTGCAGGCTGTGAGCATAAATGTGGAGTGCACATGTCCTGCACCATTTCAGACAACTGACTTAACTGTAGCCTGACTCTGAACCTGGCCAGCTGGCTGCCTTCTGGGATGCCTTTGCAGATTGTGTTCTATTATGGCTGACAGTACTCCGGCTTACTGTAGTGCATTAATTGCTGTTTTTTTTAAGTTAGGTCTGTATTATCCACAAGATTCCTTAGGAATTTATGGAGTATAGTAGCATTAAAATTAAGCATATATGGTCTCCACTGAATGCTTTTAGAAAGATGTTGATGAAGTATTGTACCACATTTAATTTGCATTGGGTGCAGCTGTTTTGTTTGTGAATCTGTCCGGCATTTGTGGAGTCTGCAATTATCTTACGCTTTAGCATATGTTATGAAATTGCAGCCACTTCTGATAAGATAACGTCTTCCTTCAGCGTGCTGTTCTGTCAGGAACTTTCTTTTGGAATCCAGCCCCAAGTCTAGTGAATGTAAATGAGGTTTGGTAACAAACCAAGTTGTCCTGGGACATCTTCAGTAGGGGTTAGGCTGATATATTAATGGGAGTTAAGTGGGTGGGGGAGGTGAAAGGGTTAAATGGAGGAAGGGTTGATTGGGAGGAAATGAGATAAGGGTGAGGGGCTTAAGGGGTTTAGACAAGTGAAGCTGGGTAAGTAATCACATTTTGGCGTGAAAATGCATGAGAATCAAAGAAGTTGTTCTGATGCACTCCCAATGCAGGTATAGGGTGTAACTTTTATCGTGAAGATGGGTTGAGTCAGTACTGCCAGTTCATCACATATTATTTGTTTTATTTGTTTATTTTATTTATTTATTTATTTAATTATTTGACATGTGTTTACTGGGGTGGTCTGACTGGGTCTACAGAACCCATTTGCAGCAGAGGCCCTGGGAGAGAAGCTCCACATACAGTACCATACAAATACAGTATAATCCAGTACAATACAAATACTGTATAATCCAGTACAATACAAATGACATTAGGAATACTATACAAAAATAAGTGGAAAGAATATAAACTATGCTACAGGATATTGCAATATATACTACACATCTAGACAGTTCTATCAAGTTAAACATTATACACAACAATAGTCACTCTCACCGTATACATAACATATGAGTAGATAGTGTCCAAAAGTAGTATGTAGGTAGTGCGGTCTAAGACATTGACTATTATAGTACATGAAAAATAAAATGTTGGTTTCAGTTATGAAATAATAGTCAGAAAGTTGGTGATGAAGAAAGATAGTGGAGAGTTAAGAATAGAGGCATTACAGTCTGAGCAGTAGTGTAAGCATATGGTACAGAAACAGAGAAGGAGTTAGGAGAGCCTTAGGATCTTGCAGACTGAGGGAGTGAAGTGGGACAGAAGAGAAGGATGAGGCTATTTGATAGGGCATTGGAAGCATAGCTTCAGTTTTGGATGCTTTGTCATAGATGTGAGTGGCAGTGGTACATTCCTTCCTAGGTTGGCAGGATAGGTTGTCATTGAAGATGTCTTGGAATGTGTGTTTATTTGTTTTGGATGATTTACATGTCTTTTATTTCTTGCAGATGGGGTCTTGGAATGCTGCGGCTTTAATTTGGAATAGGTGGGTATAAGATGGAGTATTCTCCTTACATATTAGAGGATTTACTTTTGTCCTTTTCTTGTAGACGGTGGTGTGCCAAGTACCAGCTGTGGTTATACACAGGGAATTCGCAGGTGATGGAAGCAGTGGTGAGAGAGGAGGTTACACATGGAGAGCCCAAGGTGGCAACAGTTACTGACAGAAGTAAGTGGATTTCAAAGTTGAGTTTTGGTGGAGGATTTACACTGCTAGCCAAGGAAGGATAGGCATTTGAGTTGGGGATCTCAGGGTTAATTACCATTCACCATTCAGTATGTTAGATCAATGTTTGAACGTTGTCCCTGCTTTTGGGTGTTTGCATTCAATAGTAAAAGGGAGCAACAGACATCAGCCATAGATAAGAGTTTGGGGTTCCTGTAGTGAGCTGGATTAGGTTACAGGTAGTTAGTGCTCATTAAGGCACGTTAAGGTGGATGGGGTTCAGGTAGGTGGTGTGGTTCACAGCACTTTTAGTATCATAGGAAGTTATTAGGCTACTGGCTCGGGGATGATTACAAGCTTGACAAGTTCGGCTCTTATTTCTGGGGATATGAGTTGTACCATAAGAAAAAAAAAAAAGAGCGGGTGTGTTCCATACTTTGGTGCAGAGTTTGGCAAACACTTGATGGGGGGGCAGGGGTTCTTATCAGTGCATCCATGTTAAGTAATTATTGGTATGTGTGCACATAGAATTTATTGTTTTCTTTTCTTTGCATATTGCTGAAGGCCAGAAGGCATCATGCGGTGGCTTGAAAAGGGGATCTGAAAGGTGACGTTTTGATAGGATGGAGATTCTTACCACCAGAATGGGGCACAATGTGGGGCTGAGTAATCACTTTATTAAGGCATATTAGAGCTCTGTGTCCAGTTTAAGGGGAAGAGACCCTTCAAGGGGAAAGGCCAGGGACAGGCAGTGGTTAAGGATGGTTAGTAGTTTGAGTGTTCTGGTTTGGATGGTTGCTAGGAGGTCTAAAGGTTCTAGTCCGGATTGTCATTTGGTAATGAGTGAACCTGGGTGTTTATGGCTGGACACGTAGAGTACTTCATTAGTGAGCATAGGCGTGTTTTCAGGACCTAGGTCAAGGGGTGCTGGTTTTCTGCCATTTATGGTTAGGGCATTAAAAGTTTTAGAGTTAGAATATTCCTTACAGCAATCAGGTTAATGCACAGCCAGAACTGGGCAATTTGGTGAGCTAAGACGATATGCTACAGATGACAGGTTTGTGGCTCTAGGTTGTCATTCCATTCAGGTTGAGCCATGATTAATAGCTGGAGGGAAACAGTCTAAAAATAATATATTCTCTTGGAGTGGAGGTCCCGATGGTACAGTGCAGTAATGGGTAATCCTGCTTTATTTAGTTTTATTAGGGCGTGTGTCAGCGTTGGCATGCAGGATTCTAAGGGCTTTACAGATGATGGGTACACCGAATGATGTTTGGCTTAACTCTTCCCTTTATGGGAGGTAGTTGGTTGAACAATTTTGGGTAGAAGGGAGGGGGAACAGCCTGGTCAGGCTAGTTGGCAGAGAAGAGGGACAGGCTTGCCCTCTTCTTCTCCACCTCTGGTGTGTGGAAGTTTATTCCAAGGATTTGTGTAAAGAAATGAGCAGCTGGAGGAAGTTTGCTGAATAGGTAAGCAAACGGAGGTAAGGATGCTGCTTATTTGGTTGGTAATTTGGTAATTTGATGAATGGTTTGGTAAGTGAGCAAAGGTTTGGACGCTGCTTACTGGGCAGGAAGAGCAAGTACGCTGTCCTGATTAACATTATAAAGATGTCTATGATGTGTTTGGAATCAACTATACTATGTCCAGTTGTAAATAAATTGGTAATCAAAGTTATGGAAGTTTAATAAAGGTCATCAAATGTCATTCGGTGTGATTTGTTTATTGAAGCGGACCGGGACAATTCATTTTAAAGATGCCCTTATGCTTATTTTTGCATGGTTTAAAGTTTGAAATAGGCTTACCTGACATGAGCTAACAACAATAGTTATAAATACCAAGCTCTGCTCATTTATTTGTTTAAAAAAGAAAGACACACATCCTCACCATTATGTTCCCTTTTGTACAGTCTTGCAAGCTAGAAATGAACTAATTTGGCGTCTGTTAGACTATATGACTTTTACTGAACCATTTTTTTTTTGGGCAGAGTAATTTATTTCCAGCCCATTTATTTGGAAGCTGCACCTTACAATGAGTACTGCAACTGGCTTGAATACTCTCATTATATTTTAGATTTCATTCCTAATAGTTAATAAAAGAAATATTTATGTGCTCTAACAATGCTATATACCTTAGGAACTGTTGCAATGCACTTAAAATCTGTGTAAGTCAGAAAAGAAGGCATCATTCTGTTCGACAGGTTTTCCTCCACAGGGAGCAGGCAGATTGCTAAATACTATGCCAAAAGTTCATGTGTTATGCATCAGTACCTTCTTACTAATCATGAACAACCATTATGTGAAGATAATCTCTTTGACAATGCATGGCTTCTGAAATAATAGACTTTCTATTTAAACTGTTTTATACTTATTGTTTTCTTATGTTTAGTATATCAAGATTTCCAGTGCCGTCCTTCACACAGCAGGGTTTCAGATTTTACAAGGATGCTTCACATGTATTTCTTGCAGTGCTAAATGTTTTGGGAAAATAATTATCTCAAGAATAACTTACTCAGTATGTAAAAGCAAGAACAACCCTCTTGTCTCCAAAACAATTATCAGTTATTCCCATAGAATAAATAAATAAATTAAATAAAGGGTCAGTCTGTGCTACTTGACTCCTTTGAATATGATGTACATATTGTAGTGCCACAAACAGAATGACATAACTATTAATTGATTAGGCATATTTTCTAAAAATATTCTGATTTAATTTCATTTTCCTAATGCTTAAAGACTGAACTGCACTTGTAATGTAACTCTGTCTGTATACACTGCACTGCACTAAAAAATTAGTTTCCTGTGCCTGAAAGTGAACATTAAATGTTTTCAGTTTGATAGTTGTTGATCCACTCTGACCAATCAGCTGACATTACATCACCTCTGAAATGTCTTCTCTCACTTTCAACTACAGGGCTTACTCAGTGGGTGTTGCATCATTGTTATTGACTAGTATTTATTGTCCTGCCCTGACCTCTATCAGTCTTGTAATCAATCATGGCAGATTATTAACTCATCAGCTCCTCCTCACTTCAGGCTCTATCAGCATACAACTGACATTAAAGTTTTCTTCTTCAAGTATGATTCCAGTAGTACTAGTAGTAGAAGAAACCCAGGAAACATTCTCCACCATCAGTAACACATTCAAATCATTTTCAATGCGTATATAAAAAGGTTAACGATTTTGTATCTTATTAGTTCGTGAGGCATGTCAACTTTAAACCAACTAACTAGTCAGAGAGATGTAACAATTTCAGAGGATTAAAATCCATCCTTGTAACCTAATCAATCATATGCTACAAGCTGAATACCAAAAAATACATCATCATCCCCTTTGGAGAGAGTGACTTCCCCAAAGTCCTAAGCACTCAGTCGTGAGGAATTTGGGCACCCAGGTTGATAGCAACCTGACTTTTGACCACCATGTTGCTTCCATTGTACAGAAAGCCTTCTACATGGCCCACCTCATAAGTAAGGGTATCACATCCAGGGACAAGGAGGTCATAACATCCCTGTATTCTTCCCTTATAAGGCCCATTATTGAGTACAACACCCCTTTCGGCATGTACCACACAAAGCACATGCAGCAGCTGGAGACACCAGAGATATTCCTCACCAGGTGAATCAAGGGCCTCAAACATCTACCCTACACAGATAGGCTAAAAGCCCTATCCCTCTACTCAGTTTCATACAAACTCCTTAGAGGTGACATCTGTCTGGCATACAAGGGAATCACGGACTACACCTTGATGGGACTGCTGCATATCTGCAAGTCAAGCTCCACTCGAGTAACCAGCATGTGTGGCCTCAACCTGGTCTGTGACATCAACAAGACTTATTGGTGGGACAGATTTGTGTCCCAGAAACTCCCCCATCTATGGAATGGACTCCCTCTCCACATCAAGCAGAGTAGCTCTTTACCCCTTTTTAAATGCAACCGGGATAACTGGATGGGAAACAGAAAATATACCCCTTGGATTCCACTCATCTCCCTGCTGGACAGGGACATCACATGCTGATTTGTCTAAACATGGGCTAAACTCTTGGATAGGCTTATAAGGGCCTCAGGGCCAATAGCCTAGTAACCTCCTATGATCCTATGATCCTATAAGTACTTTCATACCCACCAATAAAAGCCTCTTGTGGCTTAAATGTAACTATACAACATTAAGTAGCTTCCCCATGCTTGGCCTATCTCTACTTGCCAAAAGATAATCATCAGCATAAACCAAGCAGAGAAGAAAAAGGATATCCGGAAATGAGAATCAACAGGCACATCAGAACTTCATGTCCAACTTTAATTTCACTGTTTTCATAGTCAAACAGTTGCCACAAAACCTTCAACTCCATACAAAATGTACTAATACTGAGTCAAAAACTATGCTTAATAGCTATCTCCACCAGATGTGCTTCTCCGTGTAGAACTCTCTCATATACATTAAAAAATGCATTCTGCTAAAACAATCAGGCTGCTATAATAAACTTCATGTTAGAATCAGAAAACATGTACCTTTCAAATTCAGCCAATTACCTATACTGTAGAAAATACTGGCAATACATTGTGACATACACCCAAGCCCAGGACCCTCCACCATTAACATCCAAACCTATTGAAACTCAACCCCCCCCCACACACACACACACACACGTACACACACACACACACACACACACACACACACACACACACACACACACACACACACACACACACACACACACACACACACACACACATAATCAAATAACCACTGTATCCATGGCCTCTCTAAAACAAACCCTTACCAAAAGAGCTCACTCAGGCCTTAAGATAATTACCCTAAATGCACACAGCATCGACAATAAAACAAGTGAAATTCATGCCTGATCTAAGAACAAAACAAGCATGTCATTCATACCAAGTTACTATGTGCCAAATTTGAGTAACACATCAATGTTATTGTCCTAAAACACCACATATTAGGGATACTTTACAAAGCCTGATCGTATCTCACTCACCACAGCAGGAAGGTAACTGAAATGCCTCTCTTACTTCCAAGTCTCTTGTGTACACCTACAATTTTCACTAATCTTCAAACTACACTAATGTACAAGCTTGAGAGGTGCTATAATAAAATAAGTAAAACTACATCCAGTGTCCCAAAGCAAACCCATTACTGCATCTCCCCTGCAGAACCTGAGCTGGGTATACATATCATATACACAGCTCATAATAGCATGTAAAATAGTACATCTTTCTAACACTTCAACTATTATTAATATAGCAAAATGGTATAACCCAAAAAGAACCTTCAGTCAAAGGACCAACACCTAATAAAATCCAAAAAATTCAGTAACTGAAATGGGTATTCGTTATACTCAGTAAGAATTGCTAAACTATGAAGCAGCATGTCCTTCCCCATCAGGAAAACAGCCGCTTCACATTTAATCTGAATCTCAAATTATATCTGAATCATACTAGACTCTGCAAATGTTTTGACTTTCCAGGATAAAAATGTCCAACTACTAAAGATTTCCTGTTCTTCTTTATTAAACCATTCTTCCCAAATGGCTTTTCATGTATTAGCAAAGTAGGGTTATTCTGCTCCTCAAATGACGAGTGTATGCTTTATGTCAGCTTACATAGTAACATGAATATAGATGGATATCACTTTACTTTAGCTCCTACATTTTTGATACTCTTTGTTCCTTTGATGCTGTTAACATCTATACTGATAATAGACTGATTCAATTATGTCCTATAATGTGTACAAATCTCACTTATAAAAATTTATTACAATGTATAACTCTGAGCAGCAGGGCTACCCACCCAGTGGTGTAGACCTTGGTTCTAGATGATTGGTGAAGTGATAACCCATGTGCAAGAATGAGAAAAAGGTAGTTGTCAATGGACGGACGGACGGATGGATGGATGGATGGATGGATGGATGGATGGATGGATGGATGGCTAAGTGGTATTTCCCATTTATTTGGTTTTAATTACTTCCATTATTTTTGTCCTTCTTTCTTTAGAGCTTGTTTTTTTTAAAACGTAATACTGTACATGTACTATTTCTTTGAGCTTTTCTGTCACTGTGTCATAAGCGAAAATGTGCAATGTATCCAGACTTCCTTGGTAAGAAAAAAAAAAAAAGCAAATAAAATAAATAATCCAAACATGTAAACAATCAAGGGTCGGTCCTGTTTGTCATCCCTCCCCATTCTGCTTTTATCTGAAAACCAGCCATGGACTACCACACAGACCTTGAGAAAGCATATATTGACTGGATATATCACAAAACATGATACCAAAGCCAAACATCTGTAAAATATCCCAAAAATGTGAATGCAGCAAACAACTGAAAGCTTTATGTATATCGCAGGTATCAATTTATGTGTACTCCCCTGATTAATAACATGAACACCCTCTTTGTTGAGAAAAAAATCTCCTGATCCTACGGTTTATTAGTACAGGATTATAAACACATAAGCATAACTTAAAATTCTTAGTAAAAACATTTTGTAGTCTGAATTGCAAAGAACAGGGGGGATGCCAATTTTGAATATCAGACTTCCCACCCCTACCAAACTAAATTTTATAAAAGATTCCACCACCCTTTCATCCATAATACCATTCTCAAGCCATTTGATTGGGGTACATAAAAATAACTGCTTTAGAAGAACATACATATTTAAATAAAAGGCATATTCTACACCATCTGTACCAGAGGAACTATCTTCCTTCACCAAGCTGAATGTCCTATCCAACTGAGCTATAAGAATGACATGTTACGAGTCTTGACACTGTTCACCAGTTGAGTTTGCCAGAAAGGACAACTGTAAACCACTTCCTGTCTATACAAATAGAACACGTAGTTCAACACAACTTGTAATATACTGATTTTGACATATTCTAGTCTCTGTAGTATCCCTTAAGGATTCTATCACATTATCAGTTCATTTAAGTAATTTTTCAAGCAAAGGAGTTACTTTTTCTTTTCTACTCCACAAGAAAAAAAACTTTGCTTCAGCACTATATCTTCCATATATCTTTCATTCTGCTCATATATAGCCCACTCCACTGGTCACTTTTTGCAAGTGTCCTTTAATGTATGTATATGGTCTTTCTAGTGTGGCACACAAGGTAATAAGGTGAATATGAATATGCAATAACTTAAGACAGGCATTATTAAACAAAACAACAATATGAGAACACTCTTTGGACCTAAAAATCAAACACTTTATTCCACTGTAACAGATCAAACATTGTACATTAGGAAAGAAATTGATATCCAATAAACAAACAGCCTCATGAGAGAGACTTCTGCACCATTTAGAAATGAAAAGATGACAGACATCGCTAATCATACTAATCCAACAAGACAGAGGGACTCCAAAATAGCCAGTTTCATTTAAAAAACGTTTATTGTCGACACCACAAGTGCTTCCACAGACTAAGCTGATTCTTCAGGTAATGTCTATCAAACTAAGAAACTCAGTTTAAATACCTTATATTACCTCCCTTGATTAATCATGTGACATCAAAGGACTCAAATTACTGGGTCCTAACTAAGAACCCCACATTGTACCCCCACACAGGCAGTCTCTTAGACACCTTGTGACCACAACATAATATACCTTATACGTAGTAGAACAAGCATATGCAAAACCATAAACTAGAAATCCACTAGAAACACAAAACATTTCTCTCCTGAAGTTACTCTGTATTTGTGACTGCCCCCCCCCCCCCCTAAAAACCCTCCTACTTGACCAGGCTGTAGCATATTTCAACAAAACATTTCTATAACACCTAGACACTGTTGCCTCATTCCGTAAAATCAAGGTTAGAACCTCTACAAACCCCTGGCTCAGTAAAGAAACCAAACAAATCCTCAAGTCCAGAGACACTGCCTGGCTTTAATATCAAAAAAACAAAGAAACACAAAGCCTAACTAAGTACCAGGAACTGCGCAACTGTGCAAAAAAATGCATTAGGCTGGACAAAAAAATCCTACTACACAACATTACAAACTAAATACCAACACAACCCCCCACAATTTTGGAAAAATGTAAATCAGCTAGTAAAATCCACCCAAAAGACTGCCCCCAAACCAACCACCCCTGACACTAAAGTTCCCATTGAAACACAATTCAACTCCCACTTTGTGAACTCAATTCTATTCTTAGTATCACAGGACAGTTCCTATCTCACTATCCCCCCCAACACAAATAACACTAATACAAGCTTCACCCTCAAAACAGTTTCCACCACTTCAATCAAAAGCATGCTGCCCAAACTAAAAACCTCATTAACAGCAGCAGACCTACTCCCCAACTATTTCTTGAAACTCACAGCAGATGCTATTGCTATTCCAATCTCCACTCTCATAAAAATATCAATTGTTGAAAACATGTGACCAAACTCTGGAAAATATCTTATATTACACCCATACATAAAAGCGGGGCCTCCACTGAACGTAATAACTACAGACACATTGTTTTATTCTACCCCCTTGCCAAAATCCTATAAAAATGCATCCATATCCAGGTGCTAAAATATCTCCTAGACAGCAACATCCTGTCACATACTCAACATGTTTTCAGACCTGCTCATAGTACTACTACAGCCCTCCTCTGCTTCACAGACACAGCAAACCGTCTCAAAAACAAAGGACTGCAGGTGTCATCTCTTTTTTTGGATATGTCCAAACCATTTGACACAGTCTCGCACCAAATCCTGCTAAACAAACTAAACCAATATCACCTATCAAATTCCACTCTTACCTGGTTCCAAAGCTACTTAACTGACAGGTACCAAGCTGTGAAATGGGAAAATTCTATCTCTCCTCAGCTGTCCATAGCTATAGGAATCTCACAGGGTTCTATCTTAGGACCACTACTATTCAAAATCTTCACAAATGACCTCCATACCTTCACACAGCATGCATCTATCATTCAGTATGCAGATGATACTACCTTAATTTGTGCTGCACAAAACTTTCCCACCCTCCTGCAAACAACTCAACTAGCATTCTCTGACGTTGAAACCTACCTTACCAAAGCCCAGCTTATCCTCAATCTAAAGAAAACTAAGCTTATGATTATAACCAGTTCTAACAAAAACACTGATAACAGTCAATTCACTATCTACTCCACAAATGCTACTCCAATCGCTCCAGTGGCACAGGCTAAGCTATTGGGAATAACCATAGACTCCCACCAAAAATTTGATAATCATCTCAACTTAACTATTAAAAATGTATATGCCAAACTGGGGTCACTCTACCATATCAAAACATTTCTTACCAACAACACAAGATCAGCCATTGCTTGCTCCCAACTTCTATCCACCCTACTCTATGCATCTCCCATTCTGACTAATCTCAACAAAACTGAACTAAGCAAAATGGAAACATGCTATAACAGAATTGCCCGCTTTGCTGCAAATTGCTCATATAGAACTGATCACTGTACTGCTTTGAGACAGCTCCACTGGCTTGAACTGCCCAACCTCCTAACCTACAATCAGCTCTGCCTCTGCCATTCTATCTATTACCTCCCCAGTAAGTGTCCTGCCCTCAAAAACCTAGTACAACATCACTCAGCCAAAAGGCCTCTTAGATAATCAAGAAAACTACTACTAGAAGTCACCAACAGCTACAATAGCTTTGGAGACACACTATATAGTGGTTCAGTGGCTAAAAAAATGGAACTGTCTCCCCACTAGCATACAAAACACATCATCCAAAGCCTCCTTTAAAAACCTCATTAGGCAACATCTCAAGCAAAGTTGGCAGTGCCATGATTGCTCCCCAGGCTAGTGAAAGCGGATAAGGTAAACATACTAAACCTAGAGTACTTGATAATAGTTTTCACTCTTACTCACAAACACTGGCTAATGTACAATGTATGTACTGTACTTGTGTACTATGTAAGTATTCTACCTATATTCCAAATTTCAGCTGTACGCCACAAATCTATTAATTACCTTTATTTTTAAATTAATATTTTCTTGTTTGTTCTCTCCACTGTAACTGTTGATGTGCTGCATACAACTGTAAAAACATGTCTATTGTAATTTATGTGTAACCTGATCATGGGCAGGATTCACGAAACCTCCGTGTAAGAGTTAATATGTCTTACACGGAGGCAGCAGTTAAACGATGTGACGTCAGCATGCCATGCATATTCATGAGGGCATGCTGAATCACACCCTAGGCTAACACGGTCCATGTAGGAAAGTAGGGGACATGTCTGTACGGTGAGTTCTGCAAAGGGACACGCCCCCAGAAGAGTCACAGTCCTGAAAGTAAACTCCCACGAGCAAGTCCACAGAAATGCCAAAAAACACAACACCACACATGCCCCCACAGACTATAAACCCAACTGTAATGTAAAACGTAAAAATCAACTGTTTAATTTTTTTTTTTATAATTTCAAAAATGTTTGCCCGTAATTGCGCTCATTTGCGCGGGTGTGCCCTTCGCTCAGCCACAGTTAGCAGTCATTGAAAAAGCATATAAGATCTAAATATGCAAATTAAGCCAAGTAGCAGTAGCGTAGCAGTAGAGACGTTGGCCAAAGAGGAGGTAGTCATGGTTCGAGCCCCAACAACATAATTTTCTATTTTTGGTGAAATAAGCACGAAACAATCCCCTGACATATATGTATATATATATATATATATATATATATATATATATATATATATATATAAAACTATACTTTAAGTAAAATGTAATGAAATGGGCCATGTATTTTTGAAGAAATCTGACACAATAAAAAAAAAAAATTTATAAGTGCCCATAGCTGAGCAACGCTCTAACAAGCTGAGTATGACTGCCCGCAGGTGAGCAGTGGTTTAACAGGTGTAATATGAGTGCCCGGAGTTGAGCAGCACTTTAACACACTGAAACTGTGTGCCCATAGCTGAGCAATGCTTCACACAGCGTAATATGTGTGCTCATAGCCAAATAACGTGTTAACCAGCGTAAGCCGTTTGTGCGGAGCTGCGCAGCATGCCAACTGGCTTACCAGTGGGCAACGTTGAGCAAGCTGTATCAAAGCTGCCTTTACACAGACACACACCTCCTAGCCTGTCTAGACAGTAGTAAAATAAAAAAAGCAATGCCCAGGCTCAAACCCAGGATACTGCACATCATAGTCAAAGTACTGAACCACTAAACCATGACAGTTGTACTGTGAAATGCAGTATTAGCATATATATAGGAATGAATGGAAATAGAAGCATGACAAAGCAGGTTTTTTTAAGCTGATACATTTCCAAAATGGCCAATCACAGATAAGTGCGGGAAAAACGGCATATATAAGCCCCATAGGTGGGAATACACAGCATAACTGATTGTGAAACCTATTTGCAGTCAGGATGGCAGGTGTAGGAGAGGGCAGTCGCTTCCGAGCACAGAGGTGGGATGTTGAGGAGTCCAAATATATGGTTTGGCTCCTATTCCACGATCATGAGGCTCAACTCATGCAGGGCCAGGTTCTTTGGGGTGCGTACATGGCAGAGGCGTGGAACCGGTTGGTACATGATCTCACCAGTGCCACAGGCATACCAAGGACTGGTGAACAGGTCCATCACCACCATGCGGACCTGAAGAGACGAAAGCAGGACCAACTGAACCGTTGGATCCAGGAGGCCCGGAAAATGCCCAATGCCCCACTACTAAGTATCCATGTAATTAAGTATGTAAGAAATTATCCTAGCTGATATTATGGAGATGTATGTTCCAATATTACTTCATTTATATTACAGCTGCAGGTGTGCGTTCCGTGAATCGGTGAGCCTATGATGATAGGCTGGTGCGGTTGCGCCACGAGGCAGGTTAGTAATTATTTTGCTGTAATTGTTATAGAATATAAGTGAGACAGCTTGTAAAAGAGTTCGGTGTTGTTACATATTAATAAAGTTCAGATAACACTAGAAGAAATATTCTGCTAGTACTGTATGATTAGATAAATGATGCAGCCTGTAACCCAGAAATAAAAATTAAACAAGTCTGAAATAGAGATTTTCCACCTGTATTGTAATATCAGATAACTTGCTTCAGCCTGAAAATTACTGGTAAACAATCTAAATACGATAGACATGTGTCAAATACATCCCATTTTAAAATCTGCCATATGAAACAAGTGAGTTTGTTGGAAAGAATTGTTGTAACCAAGTAAGAAATGTTAATAACGCCTAGAATTAAGTACCATCTTGAATTGTAAAAATAAAACAAGTGAGAGTGAGAGAAAGAGGTATGAATTGACCAAGAAAGCTGTAATAAGTCTTGAATAAAGTTATACTGCAGTCAGTACACAATGAAATGAATGAGACAGCCACAACCAAAGAGTGAAATGTTTGTAATAAAGTACTGAAGCTGGAATGTGTCTGTCCCACAATTTGGATATGTTGCTGTACCCTTGCAATATGGAGTTAGTATGGTTGTATGAAATACTGAACATCCACAGTTGTCTAGAGCCATATAAATCAAATGTAGCAGGATGCTGTACCTGAACACATTCAGATATGAACATGTATGAATAAAAATGCAATGTATATTAATGTAGCAGTAACATTCCCATCACCAACATTCCTAAGGTTACATATAGGAAACTGTACTAAGACCTGTAAGGTATATATATCTGCAGCTACTAGAAATGTACAGCATATGTATAGGTAGTTGAAGTTGTTAATGAAATATTTCTTCACCCTACCCTATTTTCACAAATAATGCCATTCCACACCAAACTGGGTATGTGTATTCACAATTAATTCCCATGGACATTTGTCCTGTTGGTTCATACATATTTGCATGTACGTTGATGCATGTGCCCTTTTCACATATCCAAACCTGATGGCCTGTTGCCATCAATCAACCCTGCATGCTGTTGGATTGTGTACTGTTGTTCAAAATATGCATGTGTTATGCTTGCTGTTCAATGTTTGGAATTCATGGGTGTTTGGTTAATGGGAATACTGATTCATGCTGTTACAACTAATTTTGAATGGTATTGTTTGTTACTAACCCAAAATGTCATAAAATATTGCTAAACATTGGACAACAGGGAAGGCGGGTTCCAGCAGACCCACCTCTCCCACCTCAGGTGGCGAGTGCACCTGGCACTAGTGCCCAGGCCGGAACCTCCTCCGGTGGCCCTGTGCCACCTTCTGGTGAAAGCACTGCAGGAGATGGGGCTCGTCCCCCCTCTGCAAGCGTGGCCGGAGGAGAACGTCCACTCACCCTCCAAGGTGTCCGGTCTGTGGTGCATAGCGAGATCAGGCATTCTGTGCTTGAACCCCTACGCCAGCTTGAGGCACGGGTGGTGCAACTCACGGGTGTGCCTACCCATCCTACACAGCCCCCAGCACAGCCCTGTTCTGGGCAGTGAAGGCACAGTGGCAACTGCCCATGGGTGGGGATCTCAGTACCACTGTTGCCATCTGTGGGCTCATGGGCTTGCAATATCCAAACATCCATCCCTGTCAATTGTGTTTCCCCCCAACATGTGTCATACTCCACCCCTGTATTCGTCTTGTTTGTCTTGTCTGTTAACCTCCCCTACCTACCTCCCCAAATATACCTACTTCCTGTACATCACATTCAACTCTCACCTGAAAAAAAATAAAAAAAGGGCACTCTGTTCCCACAAAAAAATTACGCCCCATACATAACTGCCCATTTTGCAGACATGTCTGCAGGACATGTCAACTGGTAATTACAATTGGCTGTACAACGTATTTTGTTGTCCTCACCCCTCTCTCAGGGGTGGAAGGTTTCAAATTTCACACCAAATTACACACATATGCACAGCTGTTGCTGATAAAGAAATGGGCAGCTATGGGCCTTTCCTACATCCTTCCTGCAAATCCTGAGCTTGTTTTCCTACTGTCCTACCCTCTTTGTGCCCCCTTTTTCACCACTTTCCTATCTCCCCAATTTCTTTGCTTTCAAAGAAATTAGCTGGTGTCTTGAGTAAGCACTTTTAAGCAGTAGTCAGCGGGTGTGTGCTTGTGTGTGCTTAGCTAAGCATGTGTGCGCGAAGCTAAGTGACAGTGCGCATGCGTGAGCACCGCGCAAGCCAGCGCTAACCTGCTTACAACTGCTTAAAAGTGCCTTAGTCACTCTGAATGACAACGCCTGTAGTCTGCTCAGCAGCAAAATAAAATTCCTCTGTCAGTCTCGAATCCAGGACCTTGGAAACACTATTCTGTATGACTTACGACTAAGCCATGACTGATATACATGAACTTTGTGCTGAAAGCAATATATCATGAAATAGTAGGACTAAATGTAAAGGGAATATAGGAAGGCTATTACACAAAGCTTTTCTTGTATCTTTACTGGCAATTCTTGTGGAATTGCATTACATTAGTGTGATAAGAGAAACAGCCATGCTAGTAGGTGATAATGTGACAGTAGCACCTTGCAAACCACACACACTATCAGAGCAGGATAAACACCGCCATATTTGAATAGGTAAGAGGCCAGACCTTGCAACTGTGACTGATTTACAGGGATGTTCCTGATTTGAAAACAAATGTTAACTGTGCCCCACTGACTCCCTGTGAAATGTACTAACAGTAGGCAGAAAGGTGTGGAATTCCACGTAATGGTAACTCTCAATTAGTTAAAGTACACTACTACTTGCATGTCAGAAATGGTGTAGTAATACATATGCTCAAAATACCCCACAGTCACAACTGCAGAATATCTGAAATATATCACGGGTGTATCCCACTGATATGTACCATTCCCTGAGGCTGCTAAAATATACACCTGAGAGTATCTGAGGCCTGCAAGTGTCAGAAACTCATAGGCACATCATTCTGTCTGCTGTCACACACTCTGTGAATAGCTGTAGAATTGCTTCCACAAGCACACCCTCATGTAGGAGTACAACCCAGAAATATCAAAGGATGTAGTAATCTAATAAAATAAGGACAATATAAGAGTTTACAAGCACTGCATGTGCCTGATATTCATAACTGTTAGTACAAAGTACAAGGCCCCACTACTGCTCAGTAGCAAAATAAGATACCCTTGTAGGTGTCAAACCCCACACCTTGGCCTTACCAGACTGCATGCAGTACCATCAAACCACACCAAACATATAAGGAATTGCTGCTGAAAGAAATATATCATGCATTATAAGGAGTGAATGTAAATGGAAAATAGGAAAGCCATAGCAACACATTCCAGTAAAGACACTTAGCAGGCCTTCAAGGAGTGAATGTAAAGGCTAAATAGTGAAGCCATAGCAACAAATAGCAAGAGCTACTGTTGTATACCAGTTAATCCACAAGTCCCCCAGGAAAGCACATACTCCCATGTAAACAGTATTAGTATTATTAGGTGTCAGTTAACATACACACTGAGAAGAATGAACTGGAAGAAGCAACAGTCAGGTTTCAGTACAACATGCATTTCAGTGCCTACAACACAGCCTTAGATATGAGAAACACACCAACCTTTACACTCACAGAACAGTGTCCACAGCAAACCAGCATGGTCCCCACCTTGAAAAACTGAAAGGGCTATGCCTACCTAACCTAACATTTTATAGCACTGTCCTGAAATCACAGTGAGAACTGCAATTACCACACAGCAGGCTGCATGCAATTAGTAAATGCTGGCTAACAATTGGTGCCGAGGCCATCACATGCACATGTGCAGATACCTACAAAAGCAGCCTGTACTCCCAGTCCACATATGCAATAATATCATTGCAGCAACTGGAGGGGGGGGGGAGAGACAGAGAGAGAGAGAGAGAGAGAGACCAAAAAAAATAATAAAAAGAAAAAACCATCAAGACAGCAGCAGCAACCCAGCAGCAAGCCATACAGCAGCAAGCCATATAGCAGCAAGGCAGCCAGCAGCAAGCCAGCCATCAGCAAGCCAGCCATCAGCAAGCCAGCCAGCAGCAAGCCAGCCATCAGCAAGCCAGCCAGCAAGCCAGCCAGCAGCAAGGCAGCCAGCAGCAAGCCAGCCAGCAGCAAGGCAGCCAGCAGCAAGGCAGCCAGCAGCAAGCCAGCCATCAGCAAGCCAGCCAGCAGCAAGGCAGCCAGCAGCAAGCCAGCCAGCAGCAAGCCAGCCATCAGCAAGGCAGCCAGCAGCAAGCCAGCCAGCAGCAAGCCAGCCAGCAGCAAGACAGCCAGCAGCAAGCCATACAGCAGCAAGCCATACAGCAGCAAGGCAGCCAGCAGCAAGCCAGCCACCAGCAAGCCAGCCAGCAGCAAGGCAGCCAGCAGCAAGCCAGCCATCAGCAAGCCAGCCAGCAGCAAGGCAGACAGCAGTAAGCCAGCCATCAGCAAGCCAGCCAGCAGCAAGGCAGCCAGCAGCAAGGCAGCCAGCAGCAAGCCAGCCAGCAGCAAGGCAGCCAGCAGCAAGCCAGCCAGCAGCAAGCCATACAGCAGCAAGTCATACAGCAGCAAGGCAGCCATCAGCAAACCAGCCATCAGCAAGCCAGCCAGCCACAAGCCAGCCATCAGCAAGCCAGCCAGCAGCAAGCCATACAGCAGCAAGGCAGCCAGCAGCAAGCCATCCAAAACAGCAGTCAGAAACAAAGGTAATGTAAACTACATAATCTAATAATCTACATACTGTGAACCCTCCATATGTGTTAGCAGTCTGTATCTATATTTATATGAAGATGTGCATAGGGCAAGGGACATACTGCAACTGTTAGTGAAGGCTGGACATACATATGTAGTTGAAGGTTGCTAACAGTATGCTGCCGTAGGCCCAGGGCCAATAGCATACTACCTACCTATGACACAATGCACACACACATGTACTCATTGCAATACCAACTATGTGAGGTGGAATGAGTGTGCCACTGATTGTGTGCAAGGTCTGTAATGGTGTGATTGCTCAGCATGACTTTGTGTCTGACATGATAGTGTGTGTCCTTGGTGTGAGGCCAGAGAAAGATGTGTCAGTTATTGGGATACAAACATACTACATTGCCATATGTTGTGCTGTGGTTCCCCGTATATGACTGCAGTGTAGGTAGGGGTATGGCCGCAAAGACTAGGGTGCATTACCATTGAAATTGTAACTGTGCATTGCATGCATTGCATGGGATGACAATATTCCCCATCCATTACCTTAATACATACCCCCAGTGTGAGGTTGTGCATTGGACCTCAAACAGTGTGCAGAGTGCTGGTGTATACTAGTTTGTTGTATGGAGTGTGGCAGGCACTGTCACACAGTTGTTGGCTGAGCACTGATATGTGGTAATTTACATGTGTATCCCCTGATAGACAGACAGATGCTATATATGGCAGTTCAGTGATATCAGTACAGAAGAGTATTATGTGTACCATGTTACTTGCTCACATATTTTTCTTTTCCTTCCAGGGCGATGGTGCATCAGCACAACCCCTGTTATTCAGCTGCAGAGGATGAGGAGATACACCAGAGCCTGGTGCGGGATTTTTCAACACTCTTTTCCCAGACCAGCCAGAACCAGCAGGAGAGGGCTGCACTGTGGCAAGACCTTGTCCATCGGGTAAATGACATAGGCATGCATAACCGGACATATGAGCAGGTACGCCATCACTGCAGTGATTTAATTAGAAATGTCCATCAGCGTGCGTCTGATATCCACAGGCAACAGCTTGCCACAGGTGGTGGGGCACCTATACACCCCCCTCTCACCAGACTGGAGGAACTCCTCCTAAGTGGTATGGCTCCAGCCCAACAACAACAACATCTACAGATGTGTGTAATGATGGAGGCTGGAGCCACCGAGCATGTGGACATAGAGTGTGCAGGTAACATGCCATATCTGTAGTTGACTGTTCTCTGCACTGGTAGTTTATGCATGTATGAGATGTGTACTGTGTTTGTAGCTGTTATCCTGGAAATTATTGTGCAAGATTGATATTCTCAATATCAGCAGTACACCTGTGAAAGCCAACTGTTATACTACTGTACTGTATCATACTCACAGTATCAATGGCACAGTTGTGCCCACTGACAATAACTGTCTTATTTGTGCAGGTCCCTCTGGAGTAACAGCAAGGCAGCCAATCCATGCTGGTGAGCGTGTAATAACAATACTTTTAATACTAATGATAATAATAGTAATAATACCCTCAAAAATTATTGTTATGTGTTGGATTGCAGGTGTGTTTGTGTGTGTGTGTTTGTATCTCATGTACTGAGGAATGTGCATGTGCCCATGTGTGCATGTGCCCATGTGTGCATGTGCACTTGTGTGCATGTACGCATGTGTGCACGTGCACATGTGTGCATGTGTCCATGTGTGCATGTGCGCATGTGCGCATGTGTTCATGTGTGCATGTGCGCATGTGCGCATGTGTGCATGTGTGCATGTGTGCATGTGCCCATGTGTGCATGTGTCCATGTGTGCATGTGCGCATGTGCGCATGTGTGCATGTGCACATGTGTGCATGTGTGCATGTGCCCATGTGTGCATGTGAGCATGTGCCCATGTGTGCATGTGCCCGTGTGCATCTGTGGTAACATTGTGTACACATTGTAAACTGTGTTTCCTGTCCTCCTCTCACAGGTTCTGGTGTTGCTCTGGTGGTGTGCAGCAGGGAACCTGAAGCCACTGCTGGGGATAGTGATAATGATGATACATGTGTAATGGCACAGGGAGGTGTGACAGGGTCTGTTGTTGGTCAGCCAATCAACAGTACACAGCAGTCAACTCCATCAATGTGCACAGTCATCCTGCCGATACATCCATTGTCACCAATGTCCTTAGCTGAGGGACAGCGTACAGTGAGCATTGACCAGGGTAATGTGGTATCAGTGGCACATGCATCCCCTCACAGCAGCCATGGCCAGAGTCCTGACATGGTACCACACAGGCAGATGTCCAGGGGTTCTTGTGGGAGCATCCGTGGTCGTACTGCCCCTGTCAGACGTGCCCACAGAGGTCTTTCAACCTCAGCTATGTTCTGGACTGTAATGCAGGCACAGGCACGTATGGAACGGTACACCAGACAGGGTCTGAGGAAGCTTAGAGCACATCGCACTGCTATGAATGACATCATGCGTGATGTTGCGGCTGCCATCCGTACTGTCAGCGAGGTCATTGACAGACGTTGGGGGGACACATTAGATCTGTTCCACAACTGCATGTCCATGAGCCAGGGCAATGCAGGATGGTTGAGGCATTGACGTGGACATATGCCAGCAACATCAGCAGCTGGCAGTTGTCGTGGATGACAACAAACCCGCAGCCACTCCCATAGTGCCAGTACCAGCCCCAGCAATGCTGGGTCTGTGCTGTCATCAGACCACCCTAGGAGACCACATGCATGTGGCTCTGGACAGTCCCAGCAGGGACATGTGTCCAGTCATCAACCAACTGCTTCTGATGACAGTACCCAGTCTGGCTTAGTACCTGATACTGTCCGTAGCACCCCTGCCAGGCACAGGTACCGTGTCTGTGGCCAGAGACAGTGATCTGTATGACCTGGCAGGTACAGTCTGTGGCTGTCCACAAACACCTGTATATGGCAGCCATGAGGTGGAACTGTGTGCATGCATACACACATGCATAATGCTAACACCTAGGGCTAACAGATACACACAAACACCGCATCAACATTGCCCCATGTTGTACTGTTGTCCCTCGCTAACACACACACACATACATGTCGATTGGATGTATCAGTGGCAGACTCAGGCATTCCAAGTACACACCCTGTGCATATGATGAAACTGTGCCACCTCCTGCAATCTGTCACATTGATGCAGGAACAGGATAACATGGTGCTGATGCACAGGATGACTACATAGAATTGTAGTAATATTATCATGTTGTTAACAGTACAGTGTAATGATATCATTGTGGGTATATCCCAGCATGCCTGATGCATTAACAGTATGATTGTCATTGTAGTTTTTTATACACCACTATTAATTACAAAAGTGTAATGTCTGCACATCTTTGCATTCTGGTGGTAAGGCTGAAAACACAAACCCACCTACATAGGTAGCACAGGGATAAGAAAATGGAAGTAATGATACTCAATGCCAGACATGTAAACCACAAGATGCATGCAGTCCAAACTCTACTCAGCATGGAGAATGTTGATATCTGTGCAGTAATAGAAAACAGGTTCAAGGCTCCCAAGAGCACCCTAGCACTACCAGGTTACACCTCATACCATGCTTGACAGCCCCAAAACACGGAACTAACTATGAAAGGAGGGTGAGTCTCAATAAATGTCAAGGATACCCACACCCCCAGGTTGTTGCCACAGCATGAAGCATCACAGACTATCCACATGCAACTAACAGTGGGTTAAACTGACTTCCAGTTCATAGCCTGCTACAGACCACCCTCCTGAACACAGGTAACCCACTTGGCCTACTTAAGAACACATGAATATATGAAGGTGTCTCCAAACAACATTATATTGGGCAGCTGCATCTACCCACACATAGACTGGGAGCATTACTGTAGATCCAACACACTAGGCGAAAGATTCCTAGAATCCATACACTCAAATGCTATGGAACAACTTGTTACCACTCCCACAAGAGGGGAAAACATACTGCACCTGATCATCACCAACATGTGGACTGTATGCTCCAGACCAGAAGTGTATCCCTCACTGGTAAGATGACACCATAGAGTAATCTCACTATATTCACATACCAACCCCAGCCCCTGCACAGAAAACCACAGTGAAAAAGTTGTGTACTGCAAATTCCATGTATTCACATGAGGCAGGCTTCACACATAGGAACTATTTAAGGTCACAGGTACATATCTCTATGTGGCACACACATACCTCATGTGTGCATTGAAATTACTGCTATAATATATGTCATACAATAATAAAAGCAACACCCACCACACATTGACAAACTGTGTGACAAAAACACACATGGGATTTGTAGGATTCAAACCCCTAACTAACTATGTTATGACACTTAAGAGAGATGCATTAGCAGAGTGTGCTATTCACATTATTGGGAGGCTTCTCTTCTCCTGCTATACTTATAGGGTGCTGACATCATCAGTGTTTACAAAGAGGAATGTACATCATGTAGTGTGTTCTTCCAGTTGCCAAAAGGGCCATTTCTTTCACTGAAAATTGCACGCACCCTGCCCACACCCAAACACTGAGCATTTGCAGGATTCAAACCACTACTTAACTATGTTATGACACTGGAGAGAGACGCATTAGCGGAGCTCGCTATTTAAATTACTGGGAGTCTTTTCTTCTCCTGCAGTATTTATAGGGTGCTGACATCATTATTTAGAAAGAGGTATGCACATCTATTACTATCCGTCAGTATGGGGGATAGCATATATATGCATTAACAGACGCCTACTTCAGGGTCACATATGCACATCAGCACTGCCAAGTTATGTTTTACACCATGCTTCGTGACCACAGGACTTGTAACACACAACACAACCAGTTCAGACCTCCCCTCCCATATCCAGGAACCACACTTGGCTTCCCTGGGTACAGTGTAGGATATGAAGGTGTTCACATACACCATTACAGTGGTTAACTTCAGGTACAGGAATATTGAGTGGGGGAACTACTCAGGCCTCAACAACATCACCCTACAGCCACTACAATTTGTGAATCCATGTGCTATGGCAGGACCAATCACCACAGCCACAAGGGGGAATACATATTGGACCTGACCATCAGCAACATGGGGACTGTATGTTCCACACCAGAGGTAGACCACCATTGTTAATATCTGACCATAACCAACTTTCCCTGGACATCCATATCCCATCCCCACCCCCAGGCAAGGAAATCACTGCAAACAAAGTATTTATCAAAACCAGACTTTGCACTTGTGAAGACTGGGGTGGAATACTTCAAAGGACGCATGCTGGAGGATTATACAGGCCAATCTGCAGAATCCTTGACAAATGCATTCTATGAGCATCCGGAAGGTTTGCATTGATCATGCTATCCCAATTAAAACCAAGACTCCTCCACAACAGGAGACCTGTCTGGTTTACACCAGCCATACATAAGCTGTACAACAGAAGGACGGAGCTAATACATTACAGAGCAATATCCCACAGAGGGAGGACATCTCTGAACAGTATTGGCAAGACACTTCAATCCCTCAAAATCATCACTTGCAAGTGTTGACAGTGAAATTGTCCAGACACTGCAGATAAGGCTCCCATCAGTCTGGAATTGAATCCCAATTAATGTTATAACTCCTCGCCAACCCTATTCCAGCAAACTCCAGCCACATGGATGTGACATTGCAAATTCAACCCCTGGGATCTCCACTGTGTCCCTGCTTGATGGAGGCACAGCACACTAGCCTTAAATGGTGCCTTCTGTGACCTACTTTACAGAGGCACAGTAGCCTACTGTACTGGGGAGGCAGATGCCAAATACACTCTGGCTAAGCTTATGTATTCCCTAGGGCAAACAGCCTAGTATTGACCTCTACACCCATATGTTTAAGTTTCAGATGCACAATATGTGTTGCTGATAAACTGTTTGCAGGTCTTTATTGCCAGAGCTTTCCCAGTTTCTATGAACAACTTGTGTATCTGCATAACATGTTTGATCATGACAGGGTTCCAGTATATTAATATATGTATCTGTTGTCATTTAACTGTGTACACTGGGCAGATTGCTGTATTGTGGGAGTTTCCTGGCTTAACACATACAAATGCCAGATATGTGTGGCCAACTGCTATAATGAGACATGGCCTAAGTGTGTGAGCATGCCCAGTTCAGACTTTCAATGGCTTGTTGCCTGACATATGTCTCATTTATCAAAGTGTGCAAGCATGCCCAGTGTGAGCTTTCCATATGTTGAGATCTGAGGTCCACCACATTTGTGGTTGTGTGTGAACTTCAACAATATTTCACATTTATAGTTGTGTGTTGGAAGTCATGTTGTGTTCTTACTGCCCAACTGCTTTGTGTCTGAACCCAACAGGGATTATGCTGTGCCTGCAGGGTTTCCATGGGATAGTTTGCATACAGTTGTCAACATTCTTTCATACTGACCAAACACTGTAATATCGTATAGTGTACTGGTTCAGTACTTTCACTGTGGTGGACAGTATCCTGGGTTTCAGTCCTATCACTGCTTTAAATATTCATACTGAGCACACCAGACTGGTTAAGGGACAGTTGTGCAAATATGACCATGTTGCATTTTGTTCAGCTATGGACTACTTCAACCAGGCTTGTCCAACATTAGTAGTGTATTCCACAACTTGGGTGGACATTGACAAACACTAGCTATGTGCCCTAGGCCATTTCTAATGCTAGTCAGAGAGTGTGTTTGTCCTTCAACACACATTTTAACTGGAGTTTGCCATGACATTTTTCAAGGTTAGTATACTGTGCCTCTGTCTACCCATGACATAAAAGTGATACCCATGGTAAACCTACCATCTCCCATTCACTCATCAAGATTCCACTTGATGAGAGTCAATGAGGGACTCTCTGGCTATCTTGGACTGGGAGTTTACTCAAGAGTGGAGGAAGTTTCTGGGTTATGGATCAATCACTACAGCATGTCCTATTTATGTCAGTGCTGAGGTTCAGGTCTCTCATGTGCATAGGTTCATAGGTTCATAGGTTCATACTAGGCTATCTGCCCTAGGGCAATTATAAGCCTAGCCAGAGTGTGTTTGGCATTCGCCACCCATTTTAAATTAATTTTGCTATGCCTTTTTTTCAGGTTAGTATACTGTGCTTCTGTCTAACAGTGACACAGAAGTGATAGCCAGGGTAAACCTACGATCTCCCATCCACTCATCAAGATTCCTCTTGAAGAGAGTCAATGTGGGACTCTGCCTAACCTGGACTGGGATTTTATTCCAGAGTGAAGGGAGCCTCTGGGTTATGAATCTGTCCCTCCAGCATGTCCTATTTATTTCAGTGCTGAGGTTCAAGTCTCTCGAGCGTAGCTCGATGGGATTTGGATATTCTGAGGTGCAGCATGTCCATTAATTCCGGGTTGGACATGGCTTTATACGTCAGGCACAGATCGCCTCTGAGCAGGCGGTATACCACTGAGTAGAGCTGGAGTTTCTTTAACCGGGCAGCATATGGCATCTGTTTGAGCCCTTTGATCCTCTTAGTGAGGTACTTTTGGGGTCTTTCCAGTTGCTGCAGGTGTCTGGTAAGGTACATCCCAAAAGGGGCATTGTACTCAATTATGGGTCTGATGAGGGATGAGTAAAGAGGCACGATGACCTCCCCTGATCTAGATGTGAATCCCTTCATGATTAGGTGGGCTATATAAAATGTTTTTCTAACCACTTTGGCCACGTGGTTGTCAAATGAGAGATTGCTATCATCTTAGGTCCCCAGGTCCCTAATGACTTCTTCTGTACTTAATGGATTACCACCTATGTGGTAATTTGTGGGCACTTTGTTTTGCCAAAGGGATGACTATACACTTTTGGCGTTTAGCTTGAGGCCATGGCTCTGGCACCAGTTGTCTGTTTCTATGAGGCCCTTTTGGAGGATGCTTGTGTCGGCTGGAGAGTTGATTATGGCCCAGTTTGCAGTCATCTGAACTTGGTCAGCCACAGTCCTTCGTGTTGGCCTGTACCGAGAAATATATACCGAACAAGAGAGGTCCCAGGACTGAGCCTTGTGGGACACCACTTGTAACTGGTTTGGAATCTGACATGGCTCCAGCAATTCTAACCATGTGGGTTCTGTCCTTGAGCCAGTTTGCAACCCATCTAGTGACATAAGGGTTTATATTTAAGCTGGTGAGCTTATCTATAATGCCCGAGTGGGATATTGTATCAAAGGCTTTTGCGAGGTCCAGGTATGCTGTATGGACCACCTTCCCCTCATTAATGGCCTTGGTGACTGTTTCAAAGAAATTGACCAGGTTTAAGAGGCAGGATCTGCCCTTAACAAAGCCAAACTGGGTAGGATCCGGTGTCTGTAGGTCCCCAATATCTTTATTTATGAGGTCCATGATGATCCTTTCCATAGCTTTGCAGACCAAGCTAGTCAGGCTTATGGGGCGATAGTTTCCAGGATCCATTGAGGCACCACCTTTGTGGAGAGGGACCACTGTTACTGTACGCCACTCTTTGGGTACATATCCTGTAGTAAGGCTAAGATTGAACAGTAGTTTTATGTTTGGGTTTAGCTCTTCTTGGAGTTCATGTAGGACGCAGCTTGGGACCCCATCTGGTCCAATTGATGCTGTGATTTTTGCTTTGGAGAGGGCGGCTCTTACCTGAGCATCTGAGATGTCAGGGGGGCAGCACTCTGTTGGGATAGATATTTGCCCTTTGGGGGGGGGGGGGGGGAGTTTGCACTGAACCTGTCAGCTAGGATGTTGGCAATGTCTGTGGGCTCGGTGTATTTTTTGTCATTTTGGACTAATTCTGAGCATATCTGGGAATTCCCACCCAGGTTCCTAACATAACTAAAGAAAGCCTTGTGATTATCCTTAGTGTCCTGTGCAATTTTTCTCTCGAAGCTGGCCTTAGACGATTTTATGAGTGCCCATAGTTTTTTGCTAATACTGATCAGAGATGCCTTCAATTTTGGGGATTTTGCTCTATCATGTAGTAGCTTCCTACTTCTATTGTATAGTTTGTTTATGGCTGGGGTCCACCAGACAGGATGTCTGCCTTTGGAGGATTGGGTCTTGGTTTTATTTGGGATTGCATGATCCATGCATTCCTGAAGGTGTTCATAGAATATGTTTATAAAGGATTCTGCGGTCTGGGCCGTATTTTCCACAGGCCTGGAGGCTTTGAAGGATTCCACCTTGGTTTTGAGGCGTGTGAAATTTGCTTTAGAGAAGTTTTTCACTGTGGTTTTCTGGGCAGGAGGTGGGGTCAGGATGTGAATATCCAGTGAGATTAGTTTATGGTCTGATCTTACCAGTGAGGGATACACTTCTGGTCTGGAGCATAGTGTCCCCATGTTGGTGATGATCAGGTCCAGTATGTTTTCCCCTCTTGTGGGAGTGGTAACAAGTTGTTCCATAGCATTTGAGTTTATAAATTCTAGGAACCTTTGGGCTAGGGTGTTGGAGCTAGAGTAATGCTCCCAGTCTATGTTTGGGTAGTTGAAATTGCCCAATATAATGGTGTTTGGAGAGACCTTCATATTTTCCAGTATTCTCAGGAAGGCCGAGTGGGGTTCCTGTGTTTGGGAGGGTGGTCTGTAGCAGGCTATAAACTGGAAGGCAGTTTTACCCACTGTTAGTTGCACATGGATAGTCTCTGATGCTTCGTGCTGTGCCACCAACCTGGAGGTGTGGGTATCTTTGACAAATATTGATACTCCCCCTCCTTTTGTGGTTAGGTCCAAGTTTTGTGGCTGAAAAGCATGGTATGAGGTATAATCTGGTAGTGCTGGGGTGCTCTCGGGAGCCTTAAACCAGGTTTCTGTTACTGCACAGATATCAATGTTCTCCATGCTAAGGAGAGTTTCGAAAAGTGCATCTTGAGGTTTAGACTTCTGGTGTTGAGTAGCATTACTCTTAGTTTCTTATCCCTTGTGATACCTATGGAGGTGGGTTTGTCTTTTGAGCCTTGCCTAAAAAAGGCACTATGGGGGTAGCAAGAACCTTTGCCAATATCCAAAGCCCAGGGTGACAGGTGCAAGCCGTCCCTAGCGAAGCATCGTGGCTTGTCGAGCATGTCATCCCAGGCTGACAGGCATTGATCCCCTTTGAATGACACCAATACTTAAGCCAATTGTTGAAATTGATCATCTTGTCTTCATATTGTGGCATCATTCTTGGTGAGGGTAAGATGTTACTCAAGGTCAGGGTCATACCGGCCTGGGCTACATGCTCAGAGAGCTCCTCTATGTCTCTTTTCATGTAGTCCAGGGAGGTACGTCTCAGGTCATTCACACCAGCATGGACAATGACTGAGTCATATTTGTACTTGCCTTGGAGTGACCTGAGTGCTTGTGTTATGTGGCGGATCCTAGCACCCGACAGGCAGCTCATTGTGACCTTCTCCTTGTTCAGCCTGGCGAGCGGGACGTCAGTGTGCCTGATGATAGAGTCACCTATTACAAGTGTATCAGGTGTGTTGTTTAGCCTTAAGGGCTGTGACTGTTTGGCACCCTAGCTTTGTGAGCTATGTGTTGCACATGTTTTGTTTTGGGGTAGAGGTTGCTTGGGTGTCTGCTTTGGAGGTCTCTGCTGCTTAGGCAGATTTTTATTTAGAGCCTCCGAGTATGTTTTTGTGTGTTTATGCGTTTGGTTTGTTGTCATGCTAGGTCTATGTGAGACTGGAATTGTAGTGAGTGTGGTTTCCTTCTCCTCCTGACTGGTTACACCAGTACTGAGTTGAGAGAGCTTAGCCTCCAGTTTGGCTATATGGTTGCATCTCTCACATGTGTTGGAATTTGTTGGGAGGAGGAGAGGGTTGTCTGTGTACATGAGGCAGTTGTAACATTGCCTCAAGATTCCCAGATTCACCAGCTGGACCGGAGAGGAGATTGACAACTGACCTTTGGACATGCTAGAATAGTATTGGGAATTCCTTTATAATTGAAAAAAAGGGCCAATGGGGAACAAGGTACTCAAGGAGAGTTTGTGAGGGTGTAGTGCTTTTAATTTTTTAGAGCTGACTTATATAATTGCTTTAGTGAGCAAGTGCCAGTTAACTTAAATGCAATGTGTTACAGGTAACTTAAATGCAAAAACGACAAACAGTAACTTTCTTTCAAGTGAAACAAGGAAATAAGTACAGTAAGCAATGCAGATATCACTAGGGATCCACAGAAGTGCTAAAAGGCCGTGTTTTAGGTGGGATTAGCGTTTCAGGGAAATAAACAAACAACAAGCATACAAACAAAGCTAAATTCAGCAGGCCTGGATCTAGTCTATGCTACAGCAAACAAGGTGTACCAATTTCAGTAAGAAACAGTTAGAATATGCAGGCACTATAAGCCTTTAACCAGAAATTCCCAGCTCAGAAGGGCAGAGTCCAGCCTCTCCTCCCACAAGAGTGCAGACTGTGATCCTTCTTAATGTAAAATAACTGGCCTGAAGCCCAAGTGCTTAAACCAGAACTAATTCACTTTTAGAATAACAGACACTGAGCCCTCAATCAGCAGTTCCCAACTTAGAAGGATGTAAGCTACCTGTCCTGCCTCCACAGTGCAGGCCACAAACCTTCCTAATGTAAAACAACTGGTCTGAAGCCCAAGTGCTTAGTTCAAAAGACTTAGAAATGATAGCTACACTTTTTTTACAAGGTGCAGCATGTGCATTGATTCCAGCTTGAACATGGCTTTATACATCAGGCATAGATCGCCTCTGGGCAGGCAGTATGGCACTATGTGGAGCTGCAGTTTGTTTAATCAGGAAACACATGGCATCTGTTAGAGCCCTTTGATCCTCCTGGTAAGGTAGTTTTGGGGTCTTTCTAGTTGCTGGAGGTGTCTGCTAAGGTACATCCCACAAGGGACATTATACTCAATTGTGAGGCTGATGAAGGATGACTGAAGAGGCACGATGACCTCCCCTGATCTAGATGTGAATACCATCATGATTAGGTGGGTATATGATATGTTTCTCTAACCACTACGGCCACATGGTTGTCAAATGCAAGATTTCTATCAACCTGTGTCCCCAGGTCTCTTATTACTTCTAAAGTACTTAATGGGTTAACACCTATGTGGTAATTGGTGGTCACTTACTGTTTTTCCAAAGGGGATGACTATACACTTTTTTGCATTTAGCTTGATGACATGGCTCTAGCACCAGTTGCCTGTTTCTATGAGGCCATTTTGTAGGATGCTTGTGTCAGCTGGAGGGTCAGATATGGTGCCCAGTTTGTAGTCATCTGCAAACTTGTTCAGACACAGTCCTTCCATGTTGGCCTGTACCTCTGGGAAATATATACCAAACAAGGGAGGTCCCAGGACCAAGCCTTGTGGGATGCCAGTTGTAGCTGGTTTGTAGTCTGACATGGCTGCAGCATTTCTGACCATGTCAGTTCTGTCCTTGAGCTGGTTTACAACCCATCTACTTGAATAGGGGGTTATATTTAAGTTGGTGAGCTTAACTATAATGAACAAGTGGGGTATTGTATGGAAGGCTTTTGCAAGGTCCAGATAGGCTGTGTGGACCACATTCCCATCATCAATGGCCTTGGTGACTGTTTCAAATGAGTCAAACATGTTTAAGGGGCAGGATCTGCCCTTAAGAAACCACACTGGGAAGGGTCCAGTGTCTGTAGGTCCCCAATATCTTTATTTCTGAGGTCCATGATGATCCTTTCCTTAGCTTTGCAGACCAAGCTAGTCAGGATTCTGGGGTGATAGTTTGCAGTATCCATTCAGGCACCACCTTTGTGGAGAGGGACCACTGTTGCTGTACACTGCTCTTTGGGTACATATCCTGTGGTAAGGCTGAGATTGAGCAGTCATTTTATTTGGTGTTCCATTCTTCTTGGAGTTCATGTTGGACGCAGCCCAGGACACCATCTGGTACCATTGATGCTCTGTGTTTTGCTTTGGAGACGCTGGCTGTAACCTCAGCATCTGCAATGTCTGGGGGCCAGCCCTCTGCTGGGATAGATATTTGGCATTTTGGTGGGGGGGGGATTTTGCACTGAACCTGTCAGGTTGGATGTTGGCAATGTGTGTGGGTTTGGTGTATTGTTTGTAATTTTGGAGTAATTCTGAGCATATCTGTGAATTTCCACCAAGGTTCCTACCATCAGTTAAGAAAGCCTTGTGATTTTCCTTAGTGTCCTGTACAATTTGTATCTTCATAGGTTCATAGGTTCATACTAGGCTATCTGCCCTAGGGCATTTATAAGTCTAGCCAGAGTGTGTGTGGCTTTCGCCACCCCTTGCAATGTGAATATTATGCCCATTTAGGGTTTAGTTTACTGTGCCTCTGTCTAGTAGTGACACAGAGATGACCCCCCGGTGTAAACCTATGATCTCCCATCCACTCGTCAATATTTCTCTTGAAGAGAGTCAGTGAGGGCCTCTGCCTAACATGGACTGGGATTCTGTTCCAGAGTATAGGGAGCCTCTGGGTTATGAATCTGTCCCTCCAGCACATCCTATTTATTTCTGTGTTGAGGTTCAAATCTCTCGCTCTCGTGGCTCTGATGGATTTGGATTTTCTGAGGTGGAGCATGTCCATTAATTCCAGATTGGACATGGCCTTGTACGTCAGGCATAGATCGCCTCTGAGTAGGCGGTATGCGACTGAATAGAGCTGGAGTTTCTTCAGCCGGGCAGCATATGACAAATGTTTGAGACCCTTTATCCTCTTGGTGAGGTACTTTTGGGGTCTTTCTAACTGCTGCAGGTGTCGGGTAAGGTACATCCCAAATGGGGCATTGTACTCAATTATGGGCCTGATGAGAGTAGAGTATAGGGGCACAATGACCTCTCTTGATCTAGATGTGAATGCTTTCATGATAAGGTGGCCAATATAGAAGGTCTTCCTAGCCACCTTGGCAATGTGAGTGTCAAATGAGAGATTACTGTCAACTTGTGTCCCTAGGTCCCTGATTACTTCTTCCGTAGTTAATGGATTACCACCTATGTGGTAATTTGTGGGTACCTTGTTTTTCCCAAAGGGTATGACTATACATTTTTTGCCGTTTAGTTTAAGGCCATGGCTCTGGCACCAGTTATCCATTTCTATGAGGCCTTTCTGAAGGATGCTTGTGTCTGCTGGAGTATCAATTATGGCTCCCAGTTTGTAGTCATCTGCAAACTTTATCAGCCACAATCCTCCTATGTTTGCTTGCACCTCGGAAAAATAAATGCCAAACAAGAGGGGTCCCCGGACAGAGCCCTGTGGGACACCACTTCTGACTGGCTTAGAGTCTGACATGGCTCCAGCAATTCTGACCTTGTGGGTTCTGTCCTTGAGCCAGTTTGCAACCCATCTTATGACATATGGGTTTACATTTGAGCTGGTGAGCTTGTCTATGATGCCCGAGTGGGGTATTGTGTTGAAAGCTTTTGCAAGGTCAAGGTAGGTGGTGTGAACTGCCTTACCCTCATCAATGGCCTTAGTGACTGTTTCAAAAATGTCGACCAGGTTCAAAAGGCAGGATCTTCCCTTAACAAAGCCAAATTGGGAAGGATCCAGTGTCGGTAGGTCCCCAATGTCTTTGTTTATGAGTTCCATAATGATACTCTCCATAGCTTTGCAGACCAGGCTTGTCAAGCTTATGGGGTGTTAATTTCCAGGGTCTGTAGAAGCACCTCCTTTGTGGAGTGGGACCACTGTTGCTGTACGCCATTCTTTGGGTACGTATCCTGTAGTAAGGCTGAGATTAAACAGCAGCCTTATGTGTGGGATTAGTTCCTCTTGGAGTTCATGTAGCATGCAACTCGGGACACCGTTTGGTACCATTAATGCTGTGCTTTTAGCTTTGGAGAGGGTGGCTCTCACCTGGGCATCTGAGATGTTAGGGAGGCTACACTCTGCTGGGATAGATATTTCTCCTTTTGTGGGTAGGTGGGGGATATGCACTGAACCTGTCTGCCAGAATGTTGGCAATGTCTGTGGGTTCAGTGTATTTTGTGTCATTTTGGACTAACTCTGAGCATATCTGGGAGTTTCCACCCAGCTTTCTAACATAAGTAAAGAAGGCCTTGTGATTGTCTTTTGTGTCCTTTGCGATTTTTCTGTCAAAGTTGGCCTTGGATGATTTTATGAGTGATCGTGGTTTTTTGCTAGTACTGATCAGAGATGCCTTCCCTTTTAGGGATTTTGCTCTGTCATGTAGTAGCTTCCTCCTCCTGTTGTAAAGTTTGTTAATGGCTGGGGTTCACCAGACAGGACGCCTGCCTTTGGGGGAATGGGTCTTGGTTTTATTTCGGATTGCATGATCCATGCATTCTTGAAGGTGTGCGTAGAAAGTGTTTATAAAGGATTCAGCGGTGTGGTCTGTGGTTTCCAGTGGCCCAGGGGCCTTGAAGGATACCACTTCAGTCTTAAGAAGTGTGAAGTCGGCTTTTGAGAAATTCTTCACTTTGGTCTTTTGTGCAGGGGGTGGGGGCGGGATGTGGATTTCCAGTGAGATTAATTTATGGTCTGATCTTAGCAATGACGGGTATACTTCCGGTGTGGAGCATTGTGTCCCCATGTTTGTGATGATCAGGTCTAGTATATTATCTCCTCTTGTGGGAGTGGTGACTAGTTGTTCCACTGCATTTGAGTTTATGAATTCTAGGAACCTTTGGGCTAGGGTGTTGGGGCTTGAGTAATGCTCCCAGTCTATGTTTGGGTAGTTGACATCTCCCAATATGATGGTATTTGGAGAGACATTCATACTCTCCAGTGTCTTCAGGAATGCTGAGTGGGGTTCCTGAGTTTGAGAGGGTGGTCTGTAGCATGCTACAAACTGTACGGTAGTTTTGCCTACGGTTAGTTGCACATGAATGGTCTCCAATGCTTCGTGCATTGCCAGTAACCTGGAGGTGTGGGTATCTTTGATGAATATGGCTACTCCCCCTCCATTTGTGGTTCGGTCCAAGTTTTGGGGCCGAAAAGCATGATATGAGGTATAACCTGGTAGTGTTGGGGTGCTCTCAGGAGCCTTGAACTAGGTTTCCATCACTGCACAGACATCGATGTTCTCCATACTGAGGAGGGCCTCGAGAGCGTGCATCTTGAGGTTTAGACTTCTGACGTTGAGCAGCATTACCCTAAAAAAGGCACTATGGAGGTGGCAAGATCCTTGGCCAATATCCAGAAGCCCAGAGGTGACAGGTGTAAGCCATCCCTTGCAAAGCAGCGTGGTTTGTCAAGCATGTCATCCCGAGCAGACAGACATTGGATCCCCTTAGAATGACACCAGTAATTGAGCCAATTGTTAAAGCTGATCATTCTGTGTTTGTACTGTGGCATCATTCTTGGTGAGGGTAAGATGCTGCTCAGGGTCAGGGTCATACCGGCCTGGGCTACATAATCAGAGAGCTCCTCTATGTCTCTTTTCATGTAGTCCAGGGAGGTACATCTCAGGTCATTCACACCAGCATGGACAATGCCTGAGTCATATTTGTACTTGCTTTGGAGTGACCTGAGTGCTTGTGTTATGTGGCGGATTCTAGCACCTGACAGGCAGCTTACTGTAACCTTTTCCTTGTTCAGTCTGGTGAGCGGGACATCAGTGTGTCTGACTATGGAGTCACCTATTACAAGTGTATCAGGCATGTTGTTTGGCCTTAAGGGCTGTGACTGGCACACTGACTTTGTGAACTATGTGTTGCATGTGCTATGTTTTGAGGTAGTGGTTGCTTGGGTGTCTGCTTTGGAGGCCTCTGTTGTTTTGGTAGATTTTTAATTAGAGCCTCCGGGAATGTTTTTGTGTGTTTATGTGTTTGGTTTGCAGTTGTGATAGGTCTATGTGAGACTGGGTTTGTGGTGTGTGTGGTTACCTTATCCTCCTGACTGGTTTTGCCAGTACTGAGTTCAGAGAGCTCAGCCTCCAGTTTGGCTAAATAGTTGCATCTCTCACATATATTTGTATTTGTAGGGGGGAGGAGGGAGTTGTCTGTGTACATGAGGCAGGTGTAACATTGCCTCAAGATTCTCAGATTCAACATGTTGTAGCTGACCTTAGAGGATTTTATGTGTGGCCATATTTTTTTGCCATAATACTGATCAGTGATTACTTCCCTTTTTGGGTTTTGCTCTATCATGTAGTAGCTTCCTCCTTCTCTTGCATGGTTTGGTAATGGCTGGGGTCCACCAGGCCAGATGCCTGCGTGTATGGGATTGGGTCTTGGTTTTATTTGGGATTGCATAATCCATGCATTCCTGAATGTGTTCATAGAATGCATTTATAAAGGGTTCTGAGGTCTGGCCCATATTTTCAACAGGCACAAGACCTTTAATGGATTCCACCTCAGTTTGGAGGAGTGCAACATTTGCTTTACACATGTTTTTCACTGTGGTTTTCTGCCCAGGGACTGGGGTCAGGATGTGAATATCCAGTGAGATTACTCTATGGTCTGATCTTACCAGTGAGGGATACACTTCTCATCTTGGGCATAGAGTACCCATGTTGCTGATTATCACATCCAGTATGCTTACCCCTCTTGTGGGAGTGGTAAGTTGTTCCATAGCATTTTGGTTTATGGATTCTAGGAACCTTTGGCCTAGGGTGTTGGAGCTAGAATAATGCTCCCAGTCTATGTTTGAGTATTTTCAGTCGCCCAGTATAATGTTGTTTGGAGAGACCTTGATATTTTCATGTGTTCTGAAGTAGGCCAAGTGCGGTTCCTGGAGTTAGGAGGGTGGTCTGTAGCAGGCTACTAACTGGGAGGCAGTTTTAGCCACTGTTACTTGCCCGTGGATAGTCCATGCTGCTTCTTGCTGTGGCACCAACCTGGGGGTGTGGTTATCCTTGACAATTATTGCTAGTCACCCTCCTTTTGTAGTTTGTTCCATGTTTTGGGGCTGTAAAGCATGGTATGAGGTGTAACCTGGTAGTGTTAGGGTGCTCTTGTGAGCCTTGACCCAGGTTTCTGTTACTGAACAGATATCAACATTCTCCATGCTGAGGAGAGTTTGGACTGCATGCATCTTGTAGTTTAGACTTCTAGCATTGGGTAGCATTACTTCTAGGTTCTTATCCCTTGTGATACCTATGGAGGTGGGTTTGTGTTTTGAGCCTTACCTATTCAAGACACGGTGGGGGTGACAACAGCCTTTGCCAATATCCAAAAGGCCAGGGGTGATAGGTGCAAGCCATCTGTAGCAGGTGGAGCATCGTGTCTTGCTCAGCATGTCATCCCAGGCTGACAGGCATTGGATCCCCTTTGACTAACAGCAATACTTAAGCCAATTATTGTAATTGATCATCTTGTCTTCATATTGTGGCATCATGCTTGGTGAGGGTAGGATGTTAGTCAGGGTCATCAAGTTTGCATATACTAGATGGTGTTACATTGCTTAACACATGGCAATCATGCCTCAGGTGGTGCTGCAGGGCCGTCTATGTTGGATGCACATACTACACTCCCTGTACATGTTTGAAAGCAGGTTGTGTCAACTTAGGCATCCCTTTCACTATATGTGTGAGTCAGAGAGAGGTATCATTTCCAGGGTTCCTACTGAGCCAGTGTATGTGCTATGCCTTGCCTCTTTGCCAAGGCCAAGGCGTACTGGGCACGCCTACTTCTGCCTACTGGGGCAGGCTCAGGTTGTTCCTCCTCCAAGTCACGCTCTGCCTGTGATGGCCTTGGAAATGGTGTGGGGCTGTTTGGCCCAGCCCTATGCTGGTCCTGCTGCAGCTGTTTTTGCAGAATCATATTATGTAGCATAGCACATACCATGACAATTTGGGTACATGTAGTTGGTGAGTACTGCAAGGCTCCACCAGATGTGTCCAGGCACCGGAACCATGACTTGAGCAACCCAAACATACGCTCGATTACATTTTGTATTTGTGCGTGTGCCTCATTATGGCATTCTTGTTCAGGTGTGTGTGCATTTCTGATGGGTGTCATCAGCCACAGCTCCAGTGCATAGCCAGCATCCCCCACTAAGTGACCATGTGGGATGTCCCCATTGGCAAATGTCTGGTACAGCTGCGTCAAATGCCAGATATAGGAATCATGGTAGCTTCCAGGGCAGCCAGCACACACATTCATTATTATGCCCTGGGCATCACACATGACCTGGCAGTTGATGGAGGGGAAGCCCTTGTGGTTAATCTAGGCCCTACCCTGCTCACCAGCTGGTGCTTTGATGCATATATGCATGCAGTCTATTGCACCCACTACCTCAGGATATTCCGCTATTTGCTGGAAGAGACGCATATTGCTGGCCAATACCTCATGGGAATTGGGGAAATATACATGATCACCGACATGGGCTGACATGGCATCCAGGAACTGGTGCAGTACCCTGGATGCTGATGCCTGTGATATCCCCATCATATCACCAGTTGGTCTCTGGAAGGTACCTGTTGTTAGTATTCTTAGGCCAACACATACCTTGGTTTCCACTGGGATGGGTTCCCCTCTGTTGGTTCTGTGTGTGAGGCGTGGCCTGCACAGCTCAACAATTTGCTGTAGGAGGTCTCTGTCCACTCTTTAGTGCTCCACTATCTCCAGCTCATGTAACACCTGGTAGGTGACCCTGGGCCTGTACACTCTTCTTCATCTCCTCACTGTGGGTTGTCCGGCAGCATTTGCATAGTCACCACCCTCAACATGTTGCATATGTATTCTTATAACAGCTATGGCAGCCCCTAGCATTTTTGGTCTGAGTGAAGCTTTTTCAGTTTTCACTTCTAATAGTTTACTCCTCTGTTGCAGTGTCTCTTGAGAGAAACATACTGCACTGTTGTTTGCAGAGTTTTAAGTGCTGGGCTGGGCTACTGTTCTGCCTGTGTAATTGCCTGCTTCTGATTGTTTTCACCTGCTAGCTCTGCCAGTATTCCCTGCTTGCTTCCTACTATTTCTTCTGCTTCCTTTTTCTTTTCTGTTTCCTCAGGGGGGAGTGATGAGCATACAAGCGCAAACACGCTCACATCAGCTAACACGCACACATGCTTAGACGGACTAGAATCTGCTTATTCGGGTTAAACTGCATGCGCACCAGTGCAAACAAGCTTACAGGTCTTTAAACAGGCTCCTACATGCTTACTCCAGCTAAAACGCATGCACTCACGCTTACACGCGCACTCTATCTTACTCATGCCTCCCAGTGCGCACACATGCGCATGCATGCCCAGCAAGAAACTTTGGTGTTATCCATAGTGTACACCTTCCATTTCTTGGCTTTCCCATGCCTACTTGTTGACACTCCTCTTTCCATGATGTGTGACTGACATCTTTCACATGCCACTGTGCTCCAATGAGCTTCATTTCTTTCATACATACCCCCCTGTGATGTCACCTATCTCCTACTCTGTTACTCCCCCTTATCCTACTCCTACACTCCAGGGAATGTGCTCATTTGCTATGTGACAGTGCGATTCACTATCCTACCACTCATTTACATAGGATTGCCTACTAATGCTTAGCTACATGTTTTACACTCAGCTTCCCCCCTTAGCAACCCCTACTCGGTGGCCATGTTGTTTTCAGCCTGCTATTCCCTTATATTGTAAATTCATGCTTTGCATAAAACCCACGTTTGTGGGTTTTAAATTTTTATTTTTCTGTTTTTTATAGCGCAACCCGTTTGCACGGTGCTGCGCTACATTTAAACATCGGCGATCTCCGAAAAAAAAAAAAAATGATTTCATTTTTGCATCAGGGTACATTGCCAGTGGCCACATATTTGGCCATTGGCATGCTGCCCGGAGCATATGCAACCTTTATTTGGAGCTGACAAGGCTCCATTGTGTTATTTGCAGAACGGTACTCAGTTGTCAACTGTGTACATTTCTGCAGATAACACGGCTCTTACATGGGCAGGTTTCTGCTTCCTGGATCGCAAAATTACCTCATTTGCATGCCTTTTGGCTGCAAGTGAGGTAATTAGCATATCCACGCCCTGTCCGTGTAAGAGACGTTTTAGGTGCTCTCTTACACGCAAATACAGGCTGTTCCTGGATCGCTATGGCTGCATGGAGTCTTACACTACTCTTAGACTCCGTGCAAGCCATCGTGAATCCTGCCGCATGTCTAAATATCTAAATGTGTCTGTAATTTTTCAATGTGGAGCTTTTCTCCCTGAGCTGAAAAAGGGCCTTTTTGACTCAGTCAGACACACCCAGTTAAGAAACGTAAAATAAAATAAAATAAAAAAAATCCTGTTGCATAGCTGATCTTGTTCAGGAAATGTTTGGGCAATATCACTGGCACACTGTTTTTAATGTAACACAGGTAATTTGTTCTTCAAGGGAAGTGGGTACTGCATTTATCAATGAAGCACTCAAATGCAAAGTTGCTTGCCATCAGCTGCCTCTACATTAGTAATTGTATTCTTTAATGTGATATTATCCAGATGACTTTTACTTCTGCACAGATTGTGTATCTTGGCTTGGCAGATGTTATCAGGAGGTTGATACTCTTTATATTCTTATAAATACTCTTCCATTTAAAGTGTGTACACATGGATGAATTGTATGGTATTATGCTAGTGAACTTTATACAATTTCATGTAGTTTCATAGGTTCATAGGTAGGTACTAGGTTATCTGCCCGAAGGCATTTATAAGCCTAGCCAGAATGTGTTGGCTTTCGCCTCCCCCTTAGATTAGTTCCCTGTGCCTCTGTCCAGCAGAGCCACTGAAGTGATCCCCGGGGTAACTTTCTGTTTCCCATCCACTCATCAAGGTTTCTCTTGAAGAGAGTTAGTGAGGAGCTCTGCCTAATGTAGATGGGAATCTTGTTCCAAAGCATGGGAAGTCTCTGGGACAGGAATCTATCCCTCCAGCATGTCCCATTTATTGTTGTGGTGAGGTTTAGATCCCTAGAGCGTGTGGCTCGAGGGGATATGGTTTTCTTTAGGTGGAGCATATCCATTAATTCTGGGTTGGACATGGTCTTGCATGTCAGGCAGAGATCAACTCTGAGTAGACGGTATGCAACCAAGTACAGAAGGAGTTTCTTTAGTCTAGCTGCTTAGGGCATCTGTTTGAGGCCAGTGATCCTCTTGGTGAGGTACTTCTGTGGTCTTTCCTGCTGTTGCAGGTGTCTTGTAAGGTACATCTTAAATGGGGCATTGTACACTATGATGGGTCTGATGAGTGATGAGTAGAGGGGCACAATGACATCTTTTGATCTGGATGCAAACCCTTTTGTGATTAGGTGCGTCACATAGAAGGATTTTCTAACCACTTTCGCAATGTAATTATCAAAGGAGAGATCACTATCTACTTGGGTCCCCAGATCCCTTATTACATCTTCCATATTTAGGGAACTACCATCTATGTGGTAGTTTGTGGGTACTTTGTTTTTTCCACAGGGGATGACTATGCACCTTTTGGCATTTAGCTTGAGGCCATGTTTTTGACATCAGGTATCTGTCTCAGTGAGACCCTTTTGGGGGATGTCTGTGTCAGCCAGAGAGTCAATTATAGCCCCTAGTTTGCAGTCGTCTGCGAACTTGATCAGCCATAGTCGTCCTGTGCTTGCCTGTACCTCTGAGAAGTATATGCTGAACAGGAGGGGTCCTAGGACTGAGCCCTGGGGAACACCACTTGTAACCGGTTTAGAGTCAGACCTAGCTCTTGCAACTCTCACCATGTGGGTTCCGTCCGTGAGCCAGTTGGAAACCCATCTTGTGACATAGGGGTTTATGTTCAGGCTGGTGAGCTTGTCTATAATACCAGAATGGGAAATGGTGTCAAAGGCCTTTTCGAGGTCTAGGTAGGCTGTGTGTACCACCTTTCCCTCGTCTATAGTCTTGGTAACTGTCTCAAAGAAGTCCAACAGGTTTAGGAGGCATGATCTGCCCTTAACAAAGCCGAACTGGGTAGAGTCCAGTGTTTGGAGGTTCCCAATGTCTCTGTTAATGAATTCCATGATGATGCGCTCCATAGCCTTACAAACCAAGCTAGTCAGGCTTATAGGGTGATAGTTCCCAGGGTCTGTTGTGTCTCCACCTTTGTGGAGCAGAATACCCATTGCTGTGCACCACTCTATGGGTACAAAGCCTGTGGAGAGGCTGAATTTAAACAGTGTGTTTAGGTGAGGGGTTAGTTCATCTTTGAGCTCATGTAGGACGCAGCCTGGGACACTGTCCGGTCCTACTGACACTGTGTTTTTGGCTTTGGAGAGAGCTGTTTTAACCTCAGTGATTTCAGGGGCTCAACATTCTTCTGGTATGGTTATGGGCTCTTTTGGGGGTGAGAGGGGGGTGAAGTTTGCACTGAACCTGTCTGCCAGGATGTTGGCAATATCAGTCGGTTCAGTGTATTTTGTGCCATTCTGCACTAACTCTGAGCAGATCTGAGCATTGCCACCTAGATTCTTGACATAGCTAAAGAATGCCTTGTGGTTATCTTTGGAGTCGTTGGCAATTTTTCTTTCAAAGCTCGCCTTGGATGATTTTATGAGGGATCGTAGTTTCTTGCTGATACTGATCATGGATGTCTTCCCTTCTTGGGATTTTACTCTTTTCTGTACTAGTTTCTTCCTTCTATTGCATAGCTTGTTTATGGCAGGGGTCCAACAGACTGAATTCCTTTTCTTGGAGGAGTGAGTATTGGTTTTGCTTGGGATAGCACGATCCATGCATTCTTGTAGGTCCCCGTAGAATGCAATAGTAAAGGATTTTGCAGCTTGGACAGCGTTATCCTTTAGCAAGAGGGCTTTGAAACTTTCCACCTTGGTCTTAAGTAATGTGAAGTTTACTTTTGAAAAGTTTTTCACAGGGGTTTCCTTGTCCAAGGTTGGGGGAAGAATGTGGATATCCAGAGTGATTTGTTTATGGTCAGATCTAACCAGAGAGGGGTTGACCTCCAGTGTGGAACACCGGTCGCCCATGTTGGTGATGAGCAGGTCCAATATGTTGTCACCTCTGGTGGGAGTGTTGACCAGTTGATCCAGAGTGTTTGAATTTATAATTTCTAGGAAATGTTGGGCAAGGGAGATAGTACTTGAGTAGTTCTTCCAGTTAATGTTTGGGTAATTGAAATCACCCAATATTAGGGTGTTTGGTAGGACCTTTATGTTTCCCAGTGTTTCCAGAAATGCGGAATGGGAGTCCTGGGACATGGTGGGTGATCTGTAGCAAGCTAAAATTTGAATTGCAGTTTTGCCCATTGTTAGCTGCACATGGATGATCTCTGAAGCATTGTGCTGTGCCACTAACCTGGAGGTGTGGGTATCCTTGATGAATATGGATATGCCCCCACCTTTTGTATTTCGGTCTGGGTTCTGTGGTTGAAATGTATGCTATGAGTTGTAGCCTGGTAGTGTTGGGGTGCTCTCTGGAGCCTTAAACCAGATTTCTGTTACTGCACATATATCGATTTTCTTCATACTGAGGAGTGCCTTGAGTGCGTGCATTTTGAGGTTTAGACTTCTGGCACTGAGTAGCATTACCCTCAATTTTTTGTTACTTGTGCTATTTACGGTGGTTGGCTTGTCCTTTGTGCCTTGCCTAAAAAAGGCACTATGGGGGTGGCAAGAGCCTTGGCCAGTATTCAAAAGCCTAAGGGTGACAGGTGCAAGCCATCTCTAGTGAAGCAGCGTGGCTTGTCGAGCATGTCATCCCAGGCGGACAGACACTGGATCCCCTTTGAATGACATTTGATGTAGTTCATCAAAAGCTTCCTGTAAAGTATATGTCATTTATTTCTTCATATCAATGGATATACACAGTCAACAAAGTAGTTATAACTGCTTGTGGAGGTTGGGGAGGACTCTGTTTGTATAAAAGTATTTTATTGTCTTATTTGGTTATTTGGACAGTCTGGTTTTACAACACTAGTGTGTGTGGTTGTGTGTGTGTGTGTGTGTGTGTGTGTGTGTGTGTGTGTGTGTGTGTGTGTGTGTGTGTGTGTGTGTGTGTGTGTGCTTGCGTGTGAGTGAGTGAGTGAGAATTAAGCTTGAATACTTTGTCGACTGTGTATTTGTGTGAAACAAATTTGAAATATGTGACATTGCTCATTATTATTGTTAATTTTTTGGCACTGGAATCGTGGGAACATGAGTCAACAATATAGCTATAATTGCTGGGTTTGGAGGATGTCTGTGGATGTAAATGTACACATAATCCACCACTGGCCAGATGGATTTTCAATGAATATGAGTTTCAAGGGAAGAGAAGTTTACTATTGCTCATGCTGTCTGCCTTCAATATGAGACTAGTTTATTTTGTTTTCATTAGCAAAATGCCGTCAGTGTTTGTACTATAAAATTGGAACTAAAAGTTTTAAATCAAATGTCTGTAAGCACTGTGAAAGTAAAGAAGAAAATAGCTGGCACACTGACAGGTTTGAACAGTGTTTATGGTAACTGGGGTGAGACAGCCAAGTAATGGGACACTGGAATGGTTGTGGGGGAGGCATGGGCCCATCACTTTGCCTAGGTCCCCATTTGAGGATGATTCGGCACTGCGACTGTAGGTTAAACTTCTTCAGCAAATATATGTCTCAGAATTTTCTTGTGCATCTCTACTCTCTGCAGGAAAACTCCCTGAAAGAAAAGAATTGGTAGCAGAAATGGGAAAATTTGGCTCTATAATGTGATCCCAGACAGCCAAAACTGCACTGACAGACTTCTTCATCAAACATCTCTACCAGCTGATTATCAGATAATCCATTGGAAGAAACAGGTATAAAAGGAACAGCACAATCCAAAGCAGCAGACAAATGTTTAGACACTGGAGCCTCCACCATGTTAGGTACAGCCACTTCCATTTCCATCAGGTAGCAGTATCCAGGAAGCAGTATCCAGGAAGCAGTATCCAGCAGCACCTCCTGACAGGGAAGGAAATGTTCCCCAATGTTCTGAGCAAATTTCCTCTACTCGGTATAAATACCACCTTAGGTCTGCAATGAAAAGCAGCCACTAGTAGGACTAATCCTTTCGAAAAAAATAAAAAATAGATACAAATAAAACATACATTATTGTGTCATTGTAATAACCAGTAAGTGTTATAACTTATTATGTAAAACCATTCTGCAGTAATATACATTTAAGTAGTTTAAATATGATTTATCTGCAGGTACTTGAGTCCCAAGTGCTTGGAAACCACTTTCTCAAGGCCAGGGACTCAAGCATCTTGCAGCTCATCAGTAGCTTGCACTCAAATTCAAATATGAGTTTGTGCATACAGCCATGGGAAGGGAGATTTTAAGGTTGGGGAGCAGGAAGGGAGGTTTAGGGTTAGGGAGTGATTGGAAAATATACATTTAGGGAAGGGGATTAGAAGGTTTAGGGAGTGATTGGGGTGTTTAGAGTTAGGGGAGGAGTTTTAGGGTAATGGAGTAAGGACTTGGAGTGGAGATTTGGTGGAAGTTTTTGGGTTAGAGCTAGGACTCTGTTAGGGCTATATCATTTATAGGGTCAGGTTTTGGGAGAGCTACATAAAAACAGAAAATTGGACTAGTGGGAGCTTGAGCACTTGATTGTTTTAGCAAGTGACAGCAAGCGGGTGTGCTGTGAGCTACTAACACATGAACACCTGTAGTAAATCCTTTAAATGTATAAGGACACCTGAAAGTTTATAGCTGCCTTGCTTGATTTAAATATATGGTCTAACAGGGAAACATCTGGTGTAAAAAGGTGCCTGTGGTGAGGCAGATATTATATATGATGAATACTTTCCTATGATGCAATTAAGTTTAAATGCTCTACATTTTCAGAGAACATGTCTATGGTTTCTTGACACATTTATGAATAAATAGGAAGACCTTTCCCCAAAATATTCATTCATTTTCCATCACTGCTCCTTCTTATTTCATGTATCATCCATGCAGTGCTTTTGGTCAGGAATCATAGAGCCACTTTTACATATGGCTTCCACTCAGAGAGAAAATACAATGCAGTGCAGAATAGGCATGAACAACTATGAATGGATATACTGTGTGAGCAGGGGAAACTGTGCTTTAAGGAGTTAGACAGCCTGGAAAGGAACTGTCATTAACACAGCATAGAGATACAGCAGGGGCTACTCTCATGAAACATACAAGAATGTATGCAGCAGCTACAATACATAGCAAAATCAGTCATTGACAGTGGTGAATTGTTGCTGTGAGATAGTGTGTGTGTGTGTGTGTGTGTGTGTGTGTGTGTGTGTGTGTGTGTGTGTGTGTGTGTGTGTGTGTGTGTGTGTGTGTGTGTGTCTGTGTGTATGCCTGTGTGTGTTTATGTGCACATACATGCAAGTGTATGTCCACATGTGTGCATGCATGCACGTGTGTGTGTGTGTGTGTGTGTGTGTGTGTGTGTGTGTGTGTGTGTGTGTGTGTGTGTGTGCGTGCGTGCCTGTGTGTGTTTATGTGCACATACATGCAAGTGTGTGTCCACATGTGTGCATGCATGCACGTGTGTGTGTGTGTGTGTGTGTGTGTGTGTGTGTGTATAGAAGAAGTGAAGAGCCAGTCAAAAGGTGCTCAGCTGGTCACTTTAAAAAGAGTGGAAAGGGATTACAGTTAAGTAGAACAATACCCACGGTAGGAACTGACAGCACTTTGAAGTCTTCACCGCAAGGATCCTTTAACATGCTTGCAGATCACCTGGAAAAAAACAATTCTTGAAAGCTTTTTCCTCAATTAAAGCCCATAGGTTCATAGGTTCATAGGTAGGTACTAGGCTATCAGCCATAGGGCCTACCTAAGCCTGGCCTACAAAGTTCCCTGGCATACGCCACCCAAGAAAGTTATCTTCCTGTGTCACTGTCGAGCAGAGACACAGAAGTAATCCCTGGGGTGTATTTTCCATTTCCCATCCACTCATCAAGATTTTTCTTGAAGAGTGCTAATGAGGAACTTTGCTTGATATAGATGGGAAGCCTGTTCCTGAGTATGGGAAGTCTCTGGGACAGGAATCTATTCCTCCAGCATGTCCTGTTTATTGTGGTGACAAGGTTTAGGTCCCTAGAGTGTGTAGTTCAGAGGGATTGGGATTTCTTTAGGTGTAGCTTGTCCAACAGCTCTGAGTTAGACATAGCTTTATATGTTAGGCAGAGATCACCTCAGAGTAGACGACATGCTGTGGAGTAAAGCTGGAGTTTTTTGAGGCGGTCAGTGTAGGGCATTTGTTTGAGGCCAGTAATCCTCTTTGTGAGGTGCTTCTCATTCCAAAAGGGGTGTTGTACTCTATAATGGGTCTAATGAGTGATGAGTAGAGGGGAACAATGATCTCTTTTTTCCTGGATGAGAACCCTTTCATGATGAGGTGTGCCACGTATAAGGACTTCCTGACTATTGTGATGATGTGACTATCAAAGGAGAGACTACTGTCCACCTGGGTCCCAAGATCTCTTATCACACATTCGGTGTTAAGAAGATTGCTGCCTATGTGGTAGTTCATGGGTACAGCGTTTTTACCAAAGCGGATGACACTGCACTTTTTGGCATTGAGCTAGAGACCATGGCTCTGACACCAGGCATCTGTTTCAGCGAGGCCCTTCTGTAGGATGTCCACATCATTTGGGGACTTGACTATGGCTCCTAGTTTGCAGTCATCTGTGAACTTCATTAGCCAGAGGCCTTCTGTGTTAGCCTGTACTTCAGAGAAGTAGATACCAAACAGGAGAGGTCCCAGGACTGAACTCTGTGGTACTCCACTTGTCACTTCTTAGAGGTTACATTTGGAGTCTGCAACTTTTACAGTGTGGGTTATGTCAGTGAGCCAGTTGGCAACCCATCTTGTGACGTAGGGATTCATACCTAGTTTAGTGAGTTTAGCTATAATTCCAGAATGGGGGATGGTGTCGAAAGCCTTGGCAAAGTCAAGATAGGCTGTGTGAACCACCTTACCCTCATCTACAGCTTTGGTGACTGCCTCAAAGAAGTAAATCATGTTCAGGAGGCATGATCTGACTTTCACAAACCTGAACTGGGTGGGATCCAGAGTTTGGAGGTTACCAATGTCTTTGTTTATGAGGTCCATGATGATACGTTCCATGGCCTTGCAGACCAGGCTCGTCAGGCTAATAGGTCGATAATTCCTGGGATCAGTGGTGGCTCCCCCTTTGTGGAGTGGAATAATTGTTGCTGTGCACCATTCAGTGGGCACAAAGCCTGATGCGAGGCAATTATTGAACATGGTGCTTAAGTGGGGAGCCAAAGCGTTTTGAAGTTCATGTAAAATGCAGCCTGGGATGTTGTTCAGTCCCATGGATGCTGTGTTTTTGGCTTTAGAGAGTGCAGCTTTTACCTGCGTAGTTGTGATTACAGGGACTCTGCATTTTTTCTGTATAGATATGGGCCCTTTAGGGGGCGAGGGGGGGTAAAGTTAGCGCTGAACCTATCTGTCAGGATGTTGGCAATATCAGTTGGTTCTGTAATTTTCATGCCTTTGTGCTGTAGCTCAGAGCAGATTTGGGTGTTGCCATTGAGATTCCTAACATAGCTATAGAATGCTTTGTGGTTGTCCTTAGAATTAGTGGCAATTTTGTTTACGTAGCTAGCTTTGGAGGATCTTATAAGGGATCTCAGCTTCTTACTGAGGCTGACCAGGGAGATCCTCCACTCATGGGATTTTACTCTCTTTTGCAACAGTTTCTTCCTTCTGTTGTACAGATTGTTTATGGAAGGGGACCACAAGACTGGCTTTCTTTTTTTGGAGGATAGTGTCTTGGTTCTGTTTGGGAAAGCACGATCAGTTGTAACTGTATTGTCCATCTGCATGGGTGTCATGAAGTTCACCACTTCTGTCTTAAGAAGCATGAAGTTGGCTTTGGAGAATTTTTTTACCATGGTTTTTTTAATGGGGGGGTGAGGGCGGGATGTGGATATCAAGGGTGATTAGCTTATGGTCAGATCAAACCAACGAGGAGTTGACTTCAGGTGTGGATGCATTATGCTGAGCAGCTAACCTGGAGGTGTGGATATCCTTAATGAATATGGACACACCTCCGCCTTTGGTGTTCTTGTCCAGGTTACATGGCCAAAAAGTATGGTATGAGTTATAGCCTGGTAGTGCAGGGCTGCTCTCTGGAGTCTTGAACCAGGTCTCAGTCACTGCAAAGATATCGATGTTCTCCATTTTAAGGAGTGCCTCGAGTGAGTGCGTTTTGAGATTTAGACTTCTAGCATCAAATAGCATTACCCTCAGTTTTTGCTTGCCTTTTCCTGTTATGGTGGTGAATTTGTTATTTGAACCTTGCCTAAAAATAGGGGCAGCAAGAGCCATAGCCAGTATCCAGAATCCCAGGGTTGACAGGTGCAGGCCATCTGTGGCAAAGCATTATGGTCTGTTGACCATGTCATCCCAAGCAGACAGATACTGGATCCCCTTAGAATGACACCAGAAGCTTAGCCAATTGTTGAAGTCAATCATTTTGTCCTTGCACTGCGGTATCATTCTGGGCAATGGCAGAATGCTACTCAGGGCTAGGATCATACCTGCCTGGGCTACAAGATCAGAGAGCTCTTCCATGTCTCCTTTCATGTAGTCCAGGGAGGTACGTCTCAGGTCATTCACACCAAAATGGACAATGACAGAGTCATATTTGTACTTGTTGTGGAGTGACCTGAGTGTGTGGATTATGTGGCGGATCCTGGCACCCGACAGGCAGCTGACAGTAACCTTCTCCTTGTTTAGCCTGGTGAGTGGGACATCAGTGTGCCTGACTATAGAGTCACCTATGACTAGTGTATTGGGTACATTGTTTTGCCTTATTGGCTGTTGTTGAGTGGCACACTGAATCTGTGGGCTATGTGTCATTTGGGTTGTGTTGGGGGATGGAGGTTGCTTGCGTTTCTGCTTTGGAGGTCTCTCTCTTGCTTAGACAGATTATTATTGAGAGCCACTGCAAATGTTTTTGTCTTACTTTGTGTGGATTTTGGTGGTGTAGATTTAGTGAGACTATGTGATGAGTGTGGTGTGGTGCAAATGTTTACCTTTTCCTCATGACTGTCAAGTTCAGTCTTGGTTGGATAGAGGTTTACCTCCAGTTTGACTAGATAAGTGCATATCTCATAGGTTGTAGTGTTGGGTGGTAGGAGGAGAGGGTTGTCTGTGTACATGAGGCAATTTTTACATTGCCTCAAGATGCCCAGATTCATCAGATAGACAGGAGAGAACATTGGGAGCTGACCCTTGGACATGCCTGGATAAAAAACTATTTTCCTCTAGATAAGCGAGGAAAGTGAGTACAAGAGCTGTTTTTCTCTAAGCAAGTGAGAAAAGTAAGTACAAAAACTGTTTTCCTCTAGGCAATGAGGAAGATTGAGTGCTATAGTAATTAGTAGCTTATTTAGTGCTTACAAGTTCTGAACAAGTGCTGAGCATGAATAAGCAAATTTAAGTGCTAAAACTAATAATCTGTATCTGCACTAGATGAGTTACAGGACAGAAACAAGTGCAAATGCAGGCTTTCAAATCAGAAAGTCCTGAGAGATGGAAAAGATTGCCCAAATGGCCAATAACTACAATTTCTAGGCCAAAACCACTCCTTATGTGGTAGACAGGTTATCTAGTGCTTACCACTCCCACTGATAAGCTAGAAGGCTTCCCTCCAACACAGAAAGGCTTGGGTGGCTCAGAAGCGTACATACAGCCCTGGATACAGCAAATCTGCATCTGGAACACTAGTTACAGGAAAGGTAGGAAACAGGCTTACAGTTTTTTTTTTTTTTTTTTTTTTTACAGAAAAGTAGCAAAAACAGTTGTAAAAACAATTCACATGCAGTGCAATCTATCACACGGGAGTATTTAGCAATATCAGACCAAACACAGTTTAAAAAATGCAATTAAATTAAAAAGGACTAATAGCAAGCGCATATAAAGAGTTTATTAGGTAGAATGTGGTAAAGAGATGGGACTGAGGAGTCTCCCAGATCAAATCTACAGTGGGGTGGGCAACTGCAAAAGACACCAAATTTAAACTACAAGCCAAAAATAGGGAGGGTAGGTGGGACAAAACAGTTTCAACAGAGATCTAAGCAACAACTAACAGTACAAACTCTAAAACCAAAAAAATATACTCAGCTCTGTATATTTGCAGATAGATTGGAAAGCAATCTCTCAGAACAGGGAGACAACAGTTTCAACAGAGATCTAAGCAACAATTAACAAACTCTATAACCAAAACAAATATACTCAGCTCTGTATATCTGCAGATAGTCTGGAAGGCAGTCTCTGAGAACACAGGTTCCAGATTAAATGCAGGCTGTTACTAACTCTGTCAAATTTTATGCAAGTGATCCTTGAGTTAGATAACACACAAGCTGTAAAAAACAGTTATACTAACTGGAGAACCATATTCTCTTTCTTTTAGTAGCAGTGATCATAGAAAATAACTACTTTATTGATTTAATAATCTTCAGTAATACATCCAATTTACTCTTTCCTTTGAGCCTTTCTTCAGCAAAATCAAAAATGACTTTTATAAAATGAAGTATGCCCTAAATCATTTACTTACAGAGCAATGCAAACACAGATGAGTGGATATTCTTGTAAGTCCAAGTCAAGATACAAAATGCCCACACTTTCTCTGAGAGAGCTCTTAAATTAATAATCAACATTACTGCTGGGTTAGCTCGGATGACATTACTCTTTGTCACCCGCCTTCAGTTCCCAGGCTAACAAAAACTTAACAAAATTTAACATTTCTATGTAAAAAATACATATCTCTCAGATGTTTGCTCAGAACTGGAAGTCGTAAATCAATTAAACACTTTTACATTTGAAACCTAGTAATTATTTCTGTTTCAATGCAATAGGAAAACCTCTAGCTCTAGACGCTGTGTCTGCTTGCTACACTGAAACTGAGATAACACAATCATAAAATACTTTACTTTAAAACTTATTTTTCTTGAAGTTTTGGAAGTTAACTCTGTATGTTCCAGCTTCTACTATTAAAACATACATTTGCACATCTATATAGTTTATATACATTTCCATTCTTTTCTAGTAGGGTACACTGTAGTTACATTCTTGAAGCTCAGTACATAACATACAATTCTCTTACATTTGTAAGACAAGCATATGAATTATATTAATATTCACAAATAGCATATGGTTATTTACAAAATTCCAGATAGCTGGGCTGGCAGTGTCACAACACCTGTGACAGTGACCACAGCTACAGTCAGGTACTATACTATGTGAATGTGCAATTAAGCAGAAGCAGGATAGGGTGCCAAAAGCTGCAGTCATAGTCTGTACCACCACATGTAAATATGATAGAGCAGAATCAGCTACACTACTATGTTTATGCACATTGAAGCATGGAAAGGTGACCACAGCCCCTCAGGACCTTATCCACAACAACCCAGGGCCACACCATAATATATATATATATATATATATATATATATATATATATATATATATATATATATATATATATATATATACACACACACACACACACACACACACACACACACACACACACACACATAGATAATGGCACACACAAGTTATAGTCAACCTTAGCAACGCATGTAATATTTCCTAAAATTAGTCATAGGAAAAACAAATTTTATAAGGAAGAGAGCTGTGAAAGAAAGAAAAAAAGTGTTACTAATAGCAGTATGACACACAGTAAAAATGACAATTATCTACTGTACTGCATGAGGCATCCTAGCATTTGCTTTGCTTACTTTACTTGCACATATTCAGGCTGGCAGTTGAGTGGATCATTGTACCAGTGCCTGTATCTAATGGTCTGTCAGTGATGTCACTCTTTGGTACTACAGCATTTATTGGATTGGTATCTGCTGGTCTGTCAGTCATGTCACTCACTGGTACTGCAGCATTCATTGGATTGTAATCTGCTGGTCTGTCAAGTGATGTCACTCTTTAGTACTACAGGATTTGTTGGATTATTATCTGCTTGCCTGCCAGTGATGTCACTCTTTTGTACTACAGCATTCGCTGGATTGTGATCTGCTGGTCTTTCAGTGATGCCAATCTTTGGTGCTACAGCATTCATTGGCTTGTGATCTGCTGGTCTGTCAGTAATGTCACACTTTGGTACTACAGCATTCATTGGACTGTACAGCCGCATTGCTGTCCTGGATGATCATTAGCTGTGCTACAACTGAAATACTCTAGTAGAATAACTGAAGCTGCCTCTCCTAACATTTTAACTGCCTTCAATGTGTTTTTTCTGTTTATATATATCGATTCAAGCCATACCTCTCAACTGTCCAGATTTTCACAGAATGTCCATATTTATACCTCATATTTTTTTATCTGTTCCTCATACAATTTGTGGTTTTCTGGTAAATTATTGAGGATTGAATTACCTAAATAATTACATATATTTGAGTTTCAGACTTCATACCCTTCAGAAAATACATGGTAATGCAAAACATGTTATTCTAACAACTTTATAAGAGCAATATTTAAAATATGCCCCTATTTTTGGGCCTCTGTTACCCCAGTAGTTTAGGATTTGTCCAGTTTTATTGAGCTAAGAGGATGAGAGGTATGACTCAGGCAACTGTACCACTTTGCATCTGATGACTATGAATCACATCCTAGTTTTCACAATCCTCATTTGTATCCCATTTTCCATTCTTCCATTATGTGCCATTACACACTAATTTGCTTCCCCATTTTCCTGCATCTTTTAGCACACTGAGTTATAAATCGTAGAGTGCATTTAGGAGTTGCGACAAAGCTGCTTATTCAAGTTTGTCCTCTATACTTCTCAATTCGACTATGAATATAAACCTTTGTCTTAATGTTATAACTTAAATCCCGTGGCTATCACAGGGATAATGGTTTGTGATTGTGACTCATGTTGCACAGAGCATAAAAAATGAAGCATTCAAGCATTCTACAAGCTGATTACATATACAGCAGTGGTCATAGAAATGACTACTTTATTGATTTAATAATCTTCAGTAATACATCCATTTTACTCTTTCCTTTGAGCCTTTCTTCAGCAAAATCAAGAATGACTTTTATAAAATGAACTATAGAGTAAAGCAAGTAAAGGTGAAATGTGGCATTTGCCTATTGAGATTGACTTCATCTTATTAATAATTTTAACAAACAAGAAAACTAATGTACAGGAACCAACTAGGAATCATGTGCCACAGGAAGTGGAAGGACCAGAATGAGAAAAATCTTACAAGGAAGTAAACAATTATAAATATAGGAACTCATATTATCCTTTATCTTCATACCATAGCTATATAACACATCATACAGTGGAGAATTTACAACCTAAGTTGTGTTTTCTTGTTTGATTGGGGCAGAGCTGAAACTACATGACCTTTGTTCATACAGTTTCTATGGCAGATGATATGTTTGCCTGCAAAACTCAAACATACCCTCATTGATGATTCAACATGACCTCTATGTATTTAACTAAAACTACTTTAAAAATATGCATTATTCAGTTATGTCAAGATTCTTTAACAGAGAGCAACAAAAATGTGCACAGAAAAATAATCTGTAGAGATTGGCATATTTCATAACTTAATGATTTTTACCTTTGACAGTAATCTAAAGGATATTAAAGTGCCAGTGACCATGAGATGTTTCAAACAAATGTAGACAGGAATAGGGTCTGCAGTGGAAATGAGATGTGGCATGTCAGTCTTGCTGTTACATGGAAATAAATTGTTTTAAGATCAATTTGGAAATCAACATGTGAGATGAACTCCGGAAATGTAAATTTAGCATGACAAGATCCATGTGCTTAAAGGTTTTACAGTTTAGTTCTGCTAGTGTACTGGCAATTTTAGGCTTTACAGTTAATTCTACTAGTGTACTGGCAATCTTAGGCTTTACAGTTTAGTTCTACTAGTGTACTGGCAATCTCCCTGTTCTTTTAAATATTTAAAAGTCACTAAAAGAAACTTGAAGGGCAAAGAATTCTTGAGGTTGAGAACAGTGAAATACATGAATTAAGGACTAAAATTATTTCAGACACAACACTGAACCAAAACACTAGCCTTCAAACTGAGTATATGAAATGCATAAAAAAGGTGGAATCACTGTTTTCCAGCTGTGTGTCTGTGTGTGTGTGTGTGTGTGTGTGTGTGTGTGTGTGTGTGTGTGTGTGTGTGTGTGTGTGTGTGTTTCGGCATGTCTATATCAGAGAAGGTGCATGACTGATTACCCTGTACAGTTTTGTAAATAAAATACCCTAACAGCTCCATTATATTGCAGACTTTCTATTAAAAATCTCCTCATATAATTGCAGCTGTCACAAGTCTTGCAATAACACTTATTTTTTGCAAAAGTAACTTTGGCCTTCATCAGTTCTAAATATATTACCTTTATTTTTCCAGTTTATCATTAGATTAACAAATTGGGCAAGACAGCGATTCAGGTCATAGCCTGCTATAGGACCCCAACCATGTCCCAAGACTCACACTCCACGTTTCTAAGCACCCTGGAGAATATTAGGGTCCAACCTAACACTTGCATACTGGGCGACTTTAACTACCCCTCCATTAACTGGGAAAACTACTCATGTACCAATACACTTGCCCAACAATTCCTGAAATTCATTAATTCCAATGCCCTGGACCAGCTCGTTCTTACCCCCACTAGAGGTAGGAACATCCTTGACCTGGTCATTACTAAAAATGGGTAACCGTTGCTCTACACCAATAGTCAACTCCTCCCTGGTTAGATCTGACCACAAAGTAATCACCTTGGAAGTCCACATCCCCCCACCACCAGCAAAGGTAACCACTATGAAAAACTTCTCCAAAGCTAACTTTGGGCTCCTAAAAACAGAGGTGGCTAACTTCACAGCACCCATGCAAATGGAGAATAGTTGTATGACTGCTGAATCATACACAAATGTACTGCACACATGCACAAATGCATAGATCTCACCATACCCAATAGAACCAAGACGCTCTCCTCCCAAAAAAAGAATACAATCTGATGGTCTCCTGCCATAAGTAAACTCTACAACAGAAGGAGTAAACTGATGCAGAATAAGGTTAAGTCCTAAGATTGGAAACACTCCCTTATCAGCCTCAACAAAAAGTTGAGATCCCTCATCAAAGCCTCTAAAGCTAGCTATGAAAACAGAATTGCAGCAGATAGTAAAGACAACCGCAAGGCCTTGAATAGTTATGTAATGAATCTCCATGGCAATACCCAGATTTGCTCTGAGCTACTGCACAATGGTACCTCCTATACCGAACCAACAGGTATTGCCAATATACTGGCCGACAGATTCAGTGCCAACTTTACCCCCCCCCGTCCGCAAAGGACCAATCACAATACCAGCAGATTGCCAGGCACCCAGTATTACTGCTGCACAGGTTAAAACAGCACTGTCCAAGGCCAAGAATGCAGCTTCTATAGGACCTGACAATATTCTGGGCTGTGTTCTACATGAACTACAGAGTGAACTGGCACCTCACCTGTGTGCCCTGTTCAGTCACAGCCTCACCTCAGGCTTTGTCCCTACCAAATGGTGCACTGATACAGTCATCCCTCTCCACAAAACAAAAGAATAGTGACAACAGATCCTGGGAACTATTGCCTCATTAGCCTGACGAGTCTGATATGCAAAGCTATGGAATGCATCATCATGGACGTAATAAGCAAGGATATAGGGAATCTCCAAACTCTGGATCCCACACAGTTTGGTTTTGTGAAGGGTAGGTTATGCCTACTCAACTTGTTCGACTTCTTTGAGTCAGTCACCAGTCAGCAGCTATGGAAAGCATCATTATGGACCTAATAAACAAGGATATAGGGAATCTCCAAACTCTGGATCCTACACAGTTTGGTTTTGTGAAAGGTAGATCATGCCTACTCAACTTGGCTGACTTCTTTGAGTCAGTCACCAGAGCTGTGGATGAAGGCAAGGTGGTTCATACAGCCTACCTTGATCTGGCCAAGGCCTTTTATACCATTCTACACTCAGGAATCATAGAAAAACTCACTAAGCTAGGCATCATCCCCTATATCACTAGGTGGGTTGCAAACTGGCTCATAGATATTACCCACAGTGTGAATGTAGCTGACTCCAAGTCAGACTGCCGACCAGTCATGAATGGAGTCCCACAGGGTTCGGTCTTGGGTCCTCTCTTGTTTGGTATCTACTTCTCTGAAGTCCAGGCCAACATGAAGGGACTATGGCTGACAAAGTTTGCAGAAAATTGCAAGTTGGGAGCTATTATTAACTCCCCAAGTAATGTTGACATCATACAGAAAGGCCTCACTGAGACCAACGACTAGTGTCAGAACCATGGCCTTAAGCTCAATTCCAAAAATGTGTCGTCATCCCCTTTGGGAAAAACTCGGTTCTCATGAATTATCACATCGATGGTAGTCCACTGAATACAGAAGGTATTATAAGAGATTTGGGAACACAGGTTGACAGCAACCTCTTTTTTGGCCACCACATTAACACTGTGGTCAGAAAGTCCTTTTATGTGGCACATCTCATTACTAAGGGTTTTACATCCAGGAAGAAAGAGGTCATTGTCTTCCTCTACTCTTCCCTCATTAGGCTAATCATCGAGTACAATGCCCCGTTTGGTATGTACCTCAATAGACACTTGCAACAACTGGAGAGGCCGCATCAGTACCTCACAAAGATGATTCTAGGTTTTAAACACTTGTCCTATATAGACAGACTCAAAAAACTCCAACTATTCTCTGTCTCATATAGTCTACTTAGAGGTGATCTCTGCTTGACTTACAAAGCCATGTCAGACCCAGCTCTGTTAGAAATGCTACATCTAAATAAATCCCAATCCCTCCACACCACACACTCAAGGGACCTCAACCTTATTATCACAATCAACAGAACATGCTGGAGGGAAAGGTTCATAATCCAGAGACTGACCATGCTATGGAATAGACTTCTCATAAATGTCAAGCAAAGCACCTCACTGGCCCTCTTCAGGAGAAATCTTGTTGAGTGGATGGGAAATAGAAAATTCTCCCCAGGGATCACTCCAGTGGCTCTACTTGACACAGGCACTGGGAACTAAGGTCACGTGACACAATGCCAGAGTAATTCTATGGGCTAGGCTTGTAAAGGCCCCAGAGCCATTAGCCTAGTACACACATATGAACTTATGAATACTTCTCTTCCTTTATATTGACTTCTGCCCTTTGTGTCTTCTCTTGTCCTCACATTTTGATTCTTCTTTCTTTTGACTGTGAAAAACACAATTATTGCAAAGTTACACATTCCCTTATTTATTGTACTTTTATTTATTTATCGTACTTTAAGAGAATAATGTGCATTAACATTAGAAGATCAGCCCACAGATTCCAGAAGAAAGTTGTTCTCAACCCAATGCAAAGAAGGGAGGCTGCAGTGAAGTAACTGCAAGCTTGATTTGAAGAACCATAAACCAGGTGTATATTTATTTATTTATCATTTGTTTACCAGCAAAATCTCACTAGGACAGGAGACCATTTTCAGCAGAGGGCGGGGGAGAAATCCTCCAGATGCATGTATTTTGAATGTGGGAGGACATGCAGGCTCCACAAAGAAAGCACCCCAGCATAGCATCGAACCAGAGAACCTATTGCTATGAAGTGACAATGCTAACTGCTGCACCACTGCACCACCCATGCTAATGAGTATGGCATATGATCATAGCACATTCTTTTCAGTTGTGTCCCATTCCAAAATACTATATGTGTTCACCTGATGTCAATGAAAAGCAAAAGTACTACTGTCAGTTTGCACCATTAGATTCAGACAAGCATGCTGTGAAAGCTACATTTGCTTGTAGAAATCATACAGAATTTATACAACATTTAAATATAGTACTGCAGATTCTATAGGAACGTCTGTAAAATGAATTATACACACTGCACTACAGCACACTGGGGTTCTGCAGGTGATATTACAGGACTCTCTTCAAATGTATCCATATATCTGCAGGCAACCAGCAGCCATGCTACAGGTAAGCCTTCTCTCTGATCAGGAAGTAATAGACACAAATTAGACAGACAGCTGGTACAAGCTGTGTGTATGATATGTGCTGCCACGTCTTCACACAACCTATTGGGTAACCCATTCCCAGTAGAAACAAATGTGTTTCTGAGCCTAGTCTTACTGACCTCTAGTCATTCCAGTGAAACATTGCCAATACTATGGGGGGGGGGGTTCCCAGACAGCTACTAGTCACATGCTAGGCCACTTCTTGGCAGTCAAATGCAGCAAGGCAGAGGGCTTCTGCTTCCCAAGTATATCATGGGAACACCAGGCTGCTAATGAACAGTTCTATGCCATAACCAGTTTACCTCATGTCCTCTGTGGTATAAACTGCATTCCCATACCAAGCAAAACCCCTTCTGAAGATGGTGCAGAATGGTATTTCAGCAGAAAGAGGTTGTTATCACTAAGTTGTCAAGTAGTGTGCTCAGCAGATGGCCTCATCATTAACCTGATGGCAACACATCCCAGTAGTTTACATGATGTAGTAAGTTTGAGGCAGAATACCCTAAGAACACTGTTCCAAGAGGGTGAGATCCCTTAGGATCACCCAATTGGTAAGTATATGAGTAAATGACAAATATGTTTTATGCTTTCAATCTGTGCTGTGGTGCAGCCATGCAAATGTTCTGTCCATGTATAGCAACAAGTAACTGCAGTTATCCACTGAAGCCCTGGCTGAGGCTGGCTTGTGATACTTTCAGACCCCCATCCATATCTGCTGCTGATCCATTCGACAGAGCAAACACCATGACATGGAACATCATTGAGTGATTGTTTGGCACAAAGACATCATGACTCAAATGCCTGGACACATCTGGGGTGCACTACAGCATATACATAAGGAAATGCTGCACAACCAATCACTGTGTGGCACAGATAATTACATCAAGGCATGGTGGTCTGCCAGCCCCAGGTGTGGGCAGTCCTCACAACGAACTATAGATGTCTGAAGAGAAGCTATCATTTGCTTCTGAAGATCATTGGCTTTACTGGAAAGGCTCTCCCAGACTCTGCCTCAGCTTGCTGTGAGGAAAAGCTTAGTTTGCTTTTTATTTCTTGTATTTTGTATTCCTTTATCACCTTTTTCTATTTTGTATACTGTGATTTGTTTTCCTTACACTCTGTTTTACTTGTATTCTGCTTTTAACTGCATATTAAAACTTGAAAAGAGACAACAGCTCTGTCTCTTGTGAGTTAGACAGAATTTTTACTACTATCCCACCATGTTACTGTTGTGTTCTTAAACACAACTGTCTTTCTAGTTGCCTGCCTCTTATGTTAATTTGACCATATATCTCATTCTCTTTCTCCTTTCACTGGTTGGTGTGAGTAAGCACACAAAATTACCAAATTACCCTTCAACTATTTAAATGTATTGGCCATCCTACTGCATTCTATAGTACAAGAATACAAAAGTGCCCATCCCTTTTCAATCTGTCTCGCTTTTTTAAAAATAGTGGCTCTCTAAAAAAACTTAACTTTTTAGACAGCTAAAACTTAAGTTAACCACTTTCATATATAACTGGTTAGAGCACACTGCAGTGTTTAGGATAAACCATTTTTTTATCTTACCTTTAAGCCTCTGTTGCAAGACCACCAGTTATTAAAGAGCCCACATTCTGCCTCTCAGTAGTCATCTTGGGAGTAGCGCTTCTGTTTTGTCCTGGTGAGAGAAGGAGTGCAGGTACATTATTTCCTGGAGACTGCTGATCACCAGAAAGCCTAATAACTGCTTTATAGGTTACAGCTTGGAATATGTGCTTATATTCTTGTCCTGATGAGAGAAGGAGCAGAGTCCACTGATTCCTGTTTCTGGTTGTAGAGTGAGTGGCTGTACTTAACATACCTGTTTGGTCTTGTTGCTATTAGAGGCACCTACCAGAGAAAGGCTACAAGCCTAAAGACTCTTGCATCATCTGGGACAAGACTGTGGATCACTAAACAGGTTGTGATCTGCTTCTCTTCTTGGTATTGGTGCTAACATTTTGCCTCTGGTGAGAGAAGAAGCAAAGGAGCATTGTATCTCAACAGAGTGAAGCTGTGGTGAGACCAGCATTAGTAATATCCAGGCAGTAGCCATTCATGCGACTCCCCTCTTTTCATCATTCTTGACAAGCTAATTCTTTGTTTTCAGTAAGTACTGCTTGATTTGTTTCTAACGTAAGAATATCTGCCTAAATACTTCATCCTTAAATTTTCTAGTTCTAAGTATTAGTTTCCCCTCAAGTGTATGGCAGTGCTCTGTACAGACTCAGACACCTTGAGTGACATTTTTCTGGTAAAAACACAACTGAAATTTCTACAATACTTAGTTGCATACAGGACAAATACTTTGCAGTGACAAGCACTGTTCACATAGTTGCAAACTGGATACTCCTGACAATGACTCAGATTCTCACTCCAGCTATCTTATCGATAAAAAGGGTCTGCTGCCATTGATATGAACTTTCTTACTTTCACAGTTACTGGCTTAGTGGATATGGGCATCCTGAAGCAATGTAGAAATTGCCTCATGTTTACTGGCAACCAGTTAATTCTCAAACAAACTGATATGGTATGTGAGAGATGTATTTACACAATGTCACTGGAGGCAAAGCTCTCACATAAAAGTACTCCTAATGTCAATAAGGTTGTCAGTAGTACACATGCTGCACTCATCATGCAAAATTCAAAGCAGACATATAGACCCGTATATGCTGAGGCATTTAACCTTCCTAAACCACAAAGACCTCCTAGATGAAGTACACATGACAAATACCCTCACCATCCCCAAATGCACTCTTTCAAAACAACACCCACATCAACACAGAGTTACATCTTATGGAGCTTCTACCTCTAAACCCATAAGACAAGTCACCACACAATCCGACATTCTAGTTATTGGAGACTCCACCATGAGACACACTGATGTCCCTCTCACCAGGTTGAGTAAGGAGAAATTTACGGTCAGTTGCTTATCAGGGGCTAGGATACAACACATTACGCATACACTCAGGTCACTGGATCACAATTACTGATATGACTCATCATAGTCCACGTGGGAGTAAATTACCTGAGATATACCTCCCTAGACTTTATGAAGAGAGACATCATGGATTTCTCGGAATGTGACTCAGCCTGGTATGAGCCTAGCATTGAACAGTATTTTACCTTTTCCAAGGATGATGCCACAATATGAACAAGTTTATGGTGTCATTCTAAGGGTGTGGAATATTTGTCAGCATGGATGGAGATGGTCAACAGACCATGCTGTTTTGCAAGGGATGGTCTGCACCTCCTCCTCTAGGCTTTCGAATATTAGCTAAATCATTGTCTTCCCCCATATTGCCTTTTTCAGGCAATGCCAAACTGAAAGTACTTCCAACATAGCAAATCAAAACCAAGAAAATCTAAAGGTATTACTGCTCAATGCTAGGAGTCTAAACAAAAAACTCCAATCCCTAGAAGCTATCTTTACCCTAGAGAATGCTGATGTCTGTGTGGTCATTGAGGCATGGTTTAAAGCTGCAGACAGCACACCAGCAGTGCAAGATTATAATGCCTTCTACAAATTTAGGCCAGCTACTTCACAGGCAGGGACTAAAGGTGGAGGTGTCCATATTTAGATAAAAAATAAATATACTTCAAGGCTGGTCAAACAGGACAATGCACTTGAGCTGATTCATGTTCAAATCACCATAGGTAAAATCCAATACCACTTCCTTGCAAGCTATAGGTCCCCTTCTATGACCCAGGAAACCCATGCCATGTATTTAAACTTATTAGAAATACTAACCATCCAACTAAATACCATATTCATGGGTGACTTTAATTACCCCACTATTAACTGGGAATCCTATATGACACCAAATGTACATGCACAGAGATTCCTGGATTTTGTAAACACAAACTCCCTGGAGCAGATAGTCAATACTCCAACAAGGGGTGCTACCACACTGGATCTGGTCCTCACTAATGTGGGAGACTGCTGCACACCCCCTACTGTAATGCCTTCCCTGGTAAGGTCAGACCACAAAATGGTCTCTTTTGAAGTACAAATAAAACCTGGTCCCTCCAGCTAAACCAGGAATAATCAGAAACTATTCTAAGGCCAATCTCCTGTTATTAAGTGAGAACCTGGCAACATTTCAAGCCCCCATAAACCCTGAGAACACTTCTGCCTATGCAAACCTGTTCACAGAAACCCTGTACAAGCATATTAATAGCTGCATACAGGCAGCTTTACTCGTCAGGAAGAAGTACAGAACAAACTCAAAAAACAAGCCACCCTGGTGGAATTATAAAATCAATCAGATGTATAACAGGAGGAAGAAAATCATGGCAAAAATTAGGAGGTGCAGCACCCAGCAGGATAAAAGAACTCTCATCAAACTAAACAAACATCTAAGAGGACAAATAAAGTCTACCAAAGCCAAATTTGAGGTAAATCTCCCCTCCACGGCCAAGAACAACCACAAAGCATTCTTTAGCTATGTCAGCAACCTCAAAGGCATACACATTTGTGTCCAGAGTTCCTTGTAAATGGAACCATCTATACTGAGCCAGAAGATATAACAAACCTCCTGGTTGATAAATTTAGCTCCAACATTACCCCTCTGTCCACTTCAGCATTCCTCAGTAAATATCATCAAATATAACCCCCCACTACTATCACTAGGGAATATGTCCTTAATTTTCTTTCTAGGACCAAGAGCACTGCATCAATTGGTCCAGACAATATCCCAGGATGCCTTCTAAATAGCATGAAACATAACCTATCAGGGCCTCTGGAATTATTATTTAAATGTAACCTCCAAACAGGCTTTGTGCCTCATGAATGGAGAAAGGCAACAATCATCCCTCTGCACAATGTTGGGCCATCTACAGACCCTGGGAACTACAGACCCATAAGTCTCACTAATCTTATATGTAAAGCCATGGAAAGAATTATCATGGAGATGATCAATAGAGATATGGTAAACCTCCAGACACTGGACCCAACCCAGTTTGATTTCGTCAAGGGCAGATCATGTCTACTCAACCTGGTGGCCTCCAAAGCAATGGATGAGGCAAAGTCGTTCACACTGCCTAACTTGACCTGGCCAAGGCATTTGACATAATACTCCACTCGGGTATTGTTGACAAACTCAAGAGATTAAGTACAAACCCATATGTCACCTGGTGGATAGCCAACTGGTGGATAGCCAACAGACAGGATCCAGGAAGTTAGAAATGGGGATTACACCTCTGCAAAGTGGCCAGTCACAGGTGGAGTCCCTCAGGGACCACTCATTTCTGGCATTTACTTCTCAGAAGTCAAGGCCAATGTCCGCCATCTCTGGCTGACTAAATTTCCAGATGATTGCAAATTAGAAGCTGTCATTGAATCTCACACTGACACAAATATTCTCCAGGAGGGGCTGACACAGACAAACAACTGGTGTCAGAGCCATGGACTGAAACTAAATGCCAAGAAATGCATAATAGTATCCTTTGGGAAGTCATCCATACCTGGTAACTATCATATTGACAACACACCCCTTAGAGTTGACCCAGTAGTCAGGGACCTAGGGACACACATATATAGTAATCTAGCCTTTGATCATCATGTGTCTACAGTGGTGAGGAAATCATTCTATGTTTCACAACTTATAAACAAAGGTATTCCATCTAAGTCCAAGGGAGTCATTGTTCCACTGTATTTGGCATTCATCAGACATATCACTGAGTACAATTCCCCCTTTGGTATGTACCTAACCAGGCATATCCAACAACTGGAAAGTCCAGAGGTTTCTCACTAAAAGAACACAGGGAGTAAGTAATATGTCCTATACAGACTGCCTCAAGGCCCTATCTCTGTATTTTGTCTCATAGGTGCATACGTTAGTACTAAGCTAACTGCTCTTGTGAGCCATTTTAAGCCTAGCCAATTATCCCTTGTGAGATACAATCCCTGCACCTTGTGTTTGTAAGGCAAATACCTTATCCATTAGGCCACCCTCCCAACCCTCCCCTACAGGCTTTTGAGGGGAGATCTATGCTTGGCATACAGGGCTTTGTCAGACCCCACTCTGATGGACCTCCTGCATATTCGCAAAATAAACAGCACCAAAATTACTGTTCTAAAGACCTAAACCTTGCCTGTGATATGAATAGGACCTGCTGGAGAGATAGGTATGTATCTCAGAGACTACCCCATCTGCGGAACAGGCTCCCCAACCATGTGAAGCAGACTTTCCCCCTAACCCAATTCAAGTGCAACATGGACAATTGGATGGGAAACCAGAAATTCATCCCTGGTTTGGCATCTATGTCTCTAATGGACAGAGGTATTCTGTAAATGCTTCATCTCCCAGGCCCATGCTTACACTTATTAAGGGTATCAGAACTTGTCAGAGATTTGTGATACATGGCTGGGCTTAAAAAGGCCCTTGTGGTTGTTAGCCTAGTAAACACCTATGAACCTATCATCAATAGGACACTATCGATAGAATATTCAGGCATGGTTGACTAAGGTTGTGGTCATATATGCTGTCTGAGGCAACACAGAAACATCTGGTTTAGAACTCTGATTCATGATATACCAGATGTACAACAACAGGTGGTGTGATCCCATTGATGATGGTAAACAAATATAACACATGACAGCCACAATACTCTATTTGATAAATGTACATGGGGAATATCATACATACCATATACGTATCTAAACTTCATCTTGCAGCAGCATATGCATACGATCATAACCAATAGAATATTTTTAAGGATGCCTATAGAGAACTACATAACTGTTACACAGGTAGAAATGTAGTAAGGTTACAGCAACTAATACAATCATACTTGTATGTGGGTCTTTCCTGCATGTGGTCAATGCCAGTATGTAAGAAATACTGCCAAGATATATTCATTGCATACCTGGACTGTAGTGTGTGTGTGTATATGGCAGAGCTGTGTGTAAGAGGTTGTTTATTGGTGAAAGGGTACGGTGGAAGTAGCAGACCACAAGTGGAAAATGGTGAAGAAATGAAGTGAGAAAGACATTTGCATCACACATGACAAAACACAAGTAGGGTGTGCCTCAATTAGTACAGCACTGCAGGTTGTATACTGTGCCAAGGCAAAATCTGAAATGGACAAGCATCATGCTGCACACATGCCATACTAGGTACTGCAGTGACAGGGTGTGAACACAGCATCCTAGCCAGAAATTCCATGGCCCCTAAAGTCAGAGTAAAATATACTGTCACCAATACACCTGAACAGCAATTGATGCTACATGCATGAAGAGAACTGCAGTGTGGCAAACCAATGTAAACTTAAATGAACAAGGATTACCAAGAGCAAACCAAAGTGAACTTAAATGAACAAGGATTTTCCTGCAACCATATGAAGCATAGTTCCTCCCTAACCCAATTCAAGTGCAAGCTGGACAATTGGATGGGGAACAGGAAATTCATCCCTGGTTTGGCACCTAAGTCTCTAATGGACACAGGCAACCTGTAAATGGTTCATCTCCCAGGCCCTAGCTTTAAATGTTTCATCTCTCAAGCTCCTGCTTCACTTATCAAAGGTATCAGAACTTGTCAGAGATTTGAGATACATGGCTAGGCTTAAAAAGGCCCTTGTGGTTGTTAGCCTAGTAAACACCTATGAACCTATGAACTAGGATATGCTGCATGTCGGGAAGTATATTTAAGTACATATGAGTCCTGTATACATGTTGTGACATAAGTTAAGAAGACTGCTGGTAACCTAGGTATGTACTGTTAGTCTGTGAAATGCATTTGTTATACACACATACATTTATACATGTAAATATTTCAAGCATGGGCATTAATGCCCTTCTATCCTACCAATATACCAAAACACTTGTTCCCATAATAAATGTCCAGGCTATTATTAAAAACATCTAAACTAGTACTCACTTTAATGTAATTTGGTAGTCTGTTCCATGCATCAGCTGCTCTGTCAGAGAACCAATTAGTACACTTCTCATTCCTATAGAATATTCTACATAGGTTAGCTGATGATTCTCTAGCACTTTTAATAACCTCAAACATTCCCAGAGGTAGTTGTTTCTAAATGCCCTATATACATGAATAAGATGTCCTCTCAAATATCTATAAGAGACACTGTACAAGTTCAGATATTTTAGTCTTTCATAATAACTTAAATGTTCACATCCATGGATACCCTTGGTATATTTCCGCTGCACTCTTTCCAGTTCACTCATGCTTGTTTTCTTATAAGGTGTCCATAGTGTTATTCCATACACAAGTTTGGGTTTAATGTAACTAACAAACAATGACTTCATCATTTCTGATTCCCTAGACTTTGTAAATATTTTATACAACCTATAGTTCTATAACTATCATTAACCAATTGGTTGATATGATTAGAAAAACTCAAAGCTGGATCTAACCATATACACAGGTCGTTAAATGAATCTAGAGATTCAATCACTTTGTGCTATATTAAATATTCACTTTTCAATTTATGTTTCCCAAATTTCAAATGCTTAGTTTTTGATGTATTTATCAGCATATTATCCTCATGTGCCCTAATGGTCAATTTAGTCAGGTTCTTTTGCAGATATGCCTTATCTGTAACACATGTAATCAGTTTACCCAATTTCAGGTCATTTGCATAGAGACTGTAGAACACCTCAGATGAAAAAGTAAGGTCTGAAAGATACAATCTAAACAAGTAAGGGCCTAGGACAAAGCCCTGTGGGGCACCCTGAGTGTACCAAGAATTTCACTTGTCCAATTGCTGTATAATACTTTCCATGTCCTATTTGTAAGCCATGCAGCTATCCATCTTATCAAGAGTACATTGATACTCAGTTGTTCTAATTTATTGACCAGTGTTTTGTGTATGATCCTTTCAAATGCTGAAGTTAAATCTGTATAAATTACATCACATCACAATTTTTCATTCATAGCTGTTATATTGTTATAGAACTAATGTTACAGGTGGTAATAGATCTATTTCCAATATATGCATGCTGATATATGGTTTCAAGTCCCAAACTATCCAATTCTGACAATAATCTAATATTACCTTCTCCATTATTTTCCAGAACATAAAAGTAGACTTAAGGGTCTATATGACTCTGGGTTTGCCCTGCTCCCTTTTCCTTTAAAGACAGGCTTAATAAGTGCATGTCTCCAACCTTGAGGAATCTCTCCATATTTATATGACCTGGTAAATAATAAATATAATGATACTACAAGTTCTGGCTAAAGTGTTCTCAGATCATTGTTACTAATTCTGTCTCCTCCCTGAGCTTTGTTTGGATCCAGTCTGGTCAGTTCATTTTTAATATAATCTAATTTGATTCCAGTTTCTGCAGTTACCTGGATGTCACTAAGACAGCTTATCACCCCCTTTGTGGAACCAAACTGTTTTGCATAAGATTTTGTAAATATATATATAATCTGTTGTGTCTGAAAATAAAGTTTAGAATCTACAATTTATCAATGTGTATGTCTCTACTCCTTCCACATCTTGTGTATCTATAAAACGATTTCCTATTATGCTCAATATCTTTATATAAATTTTCTTTGAAGCCTTCCTGTCTTGTCTCATACTATGCATAATTTGTTATGTTATGTTAATGGGAAGTATATACATTGGCATTACCTAGAGAAAGACATGCCATGGGAAACATAGGTATGCTGTTCCAAGTATACCTGCAACCAGTAGTGGCAAACAGCTGGAGAATGTTTAATGGTGATTATTTCCATATTATTGAATGACAACATGACTGTATGAGATGTGTTCAGAAATGCAATTGTAGCAGAGTGTTATATACTATAATCATAAAAACATCATATTTTCTGCAATATACTATGTACCTTACTTTGCTGTTACAGCTTATCTCAAGACATCAAACCCATGAAAAAATGTATGTGACATTTAAAATGCAGATGATGTGAGTCAGGTAATACAAAAGAGGTTTCCATGTGGCAACAGAAATGCTAAACAGCACTAACATGTGTAGCATCTGATGGCCAGCACAGCAGTCACCATTGCCACTGGTTCAGGGCAACACGCAAATGCAAACACACACTAGAACAGAGGCCATGGTGACACTAATGCAGATGAGGTTGCCCATGCTGACAGCTCATGCTGTGGTATTTGTCAGTCCTACACTTGAGGAAACCTCAGGCCCTTTGTGTTGTACTACAAATCTGGTAGTGGTACCTTATGTATGGTGGAAATAGTAGGATTCTGTGTAGTGGCACATGGTGTGTGATATTTCAGTTGGGATCTGAGCTTGAAGATCCACAACAGCTATATGTTCACATTGCAGCACAGGTACTATGGATGCAGGACTACCATGGGTAGGGCACACAAGAGGAGGCCTCCCTCTGACACATGCTGGCATACTGATCATATGAGGAAAAGCAAATATGGACTGGGTAGAAATATGGCACTGCATGCCAAACAGCCAAGACATGCTGCTCTTCAGGAGATGGTCCTGATGCCACACTGTCACAATGTTCAGCCAGAGCTGTCATTAACTTATCATGCTTGGGCTCCTGATTCTTGTGCAACATACAGATAAGGTGTGCCTTACAGTCAATTACATGATCCAGTTCAAAATGTTTTATCCCATGATAGTGCTGTCACTGGTCATGTATCTGCAACTGCAGGTGTACACCTCTGGACACATCTGCCATACCTCTTACCTGCCCAGATTTTTGCAGAATGTCCAGATTTTTGCCTCATATTTGTGGTCTATTCCTCATAAAGTTTGTGCTTTTCTGGATTTTGTGGCAAATCAGTGAAGAATGAATTCACTAAATAATGACATGCATTTGAGTTTCAGACTTCTTGGCTTTCAGAAAATCGATAACACAAGCCCTTTTTTATAAGTTTATAAGAACAATATTTAAAATGTGTCCCTATTTTTGGGGCTTTGTCCCTCCCGTTATTTTTGGCTTTGTCCAGAGTTTGTATGCCAAGAGGTTAAGAGCTATTATGTTTACTCATTGCTGCTACCTGAGCATTTGCTATCCTACAAATGTAAGTTGTCAGTTGTGCAGCTGTCTCACCACCATTGCTATGATCACTTGAGGGCAGGTGATCAAGCTTTCCTTTTTGTCAAGTAGCAGATGCTGCACTAGCAGCAGACTGGCCAGATTCACTACCGTCCCTATTGGATGAAGTATCTTGGGCTACAGGACTGCCACTATAGTGGTTGGACAAAGTAAACTCAAGTGTAATGTCATGTGTCTCATTGGCTTTGCTGCTTCTCTATGCCACATCAAGTCCTATGTCAGGAACAGTGGATGGGTTTGGACGAGAAGTAGACAAGCTGCAAGCATAGAGAGAAAACAGCAATCTCACGTTAAACATGTGTACATAAGAAGATGTATGAAAAACACCATATCCAATATGCAATGCTCTATTCCCAAGCAATGTAATCCCTTATATACCTTGTCATCTTGGTTCTGATTGTACAGGATGTGATGGTCCTATAACATAAGATATCAAGTGAGGTGGAAGGTAGCACAAAAATAATACAGGTATAATGATATGACCAACAGGGTCACACTTACTGGCACATCATCATCATCAGGGGACACAGCATGAGTCCTAATGGTGTGCTGTGGATGGCATAACATAAGACAATTGTTAGTATATGACACACATGACCTCATTTGTGTAATGTTACTTAGCTGACTAAATGCTACATATACCCCTCCAGTACATAGCAAGCTACTACAAGTCATACTTGGTTGTCCTGGATGTGGTTGTACACTTGGTGATGGTCTTGTAACATAGGACATTATATTAACTGGAAGACAGCCCAGGAGTCATACAGGTATAATGGTATGACAAAAAAATTCTGTAATAAAGTTTTCATATTTGGGTCCAATGAAAATAAACCCCACTGATGCAGGCACAGCCTCTCATTTTACATGTGTTACAAAACTGACTAATAAATTCTGGTAATAGCCTTGTAAAAGCAGCCATTTTCAATGTTCAGAATGTAAACCACTCTATTAGATGGACCTGATGAATCTCAGGTGAAAGTGTTTTCTTAAATATAGTTCTATAGTTGTAGCTCATAGTGTGTTGTTATGATATGTTTATTAAAAATAAAAATAAAACCTTTTAACTAGGAATGAGGTTCCATAGGCTGCTGAACTGGTAAACCCCACGAGTCTTTCAGGAATATTCAAATAAGAGACTAACCGTTAAGCTTTGGGATTGGTTCCTTGTTTTTCCATCTCCCAGATATTCCTCCAATTAGCTCCCATGGATCTTCCCACTATTGTCTGAAACTGCCCTTAAACAACTGACCCGTTGAATGTAATTTATTAGAATAAGAACACTCATCCATCTTCCTACTTAATTGAATACACTACTGAAAACTTCAGCAAGGTGTCTTTTTCCTCTAACATGGATGGTAACAGTGAGAGAGTCTCCTAGATCTGCTTACTAAAGTAATTTTATCTGGACTTGTCCTTTATACTCTTTCTTAGACAACATGATAAGAGACATGCTGGAGCTCTCAAACTGTGTCACAGGCAGGTATGAGCCTAGCACTGAGCATTCTGCCTGGATGATGGATGATGCCACAATATGAGCAAAAAATAATTGACTTCAATAATTGGCTACGTTTTGGGTGTCATTCAAATGGGGATAATATTTGTCAGCCCAGGCTAACATCAACAGACCATGTTTCTTCACAAGAGATGGCCTGCATCTATACTCAAGTGCCACATGCAACTTTTTCTAGGAGATTGCCATGGAGCTCATCCATGAGCTTTGGCCCAGCCAGAGAGTGCCTCAGGGCCATAATTATAGTCTTGTGCTCCTTCCATGTTATGCAACCTGCATGTGATAGCCATCTAGTTAGGACCGACCATTTCAGAGCACATATGTGTGCACATTATTCCATATGGCAGTTGTGGTTTGCACATACTTTCCCTGATTGAGTGCCATAGGCTATTTTATAATGATAACCTCTGACATCCTACTATTTTTGTACATGCTAAAGGATTCTTAATGCCTGTGATATGGCAACCCCTTGTTCTGTGCAGGATATTTCACAGTGTCACTCAGATATGACCATCACAGACATTCGCCAGGCACTGTATTCTCATTTAGAGAGATCTCCTTTTTCATTATGTATCATAAACACTTACACTGCACTGAGAAGTAGTATGCTCATAACTGACTGCATAGTCATGCTGTTTCCATTCATTTCAGCCTCAGTTGACAAAAAAAATCTTAAAATGTCCTTGGCTATCTGGCGTAATCTACAAAATTCCAGTATTACACACAGCTATTTATTTGCATACCAACATTGTATTTGTATGTCCTTAGGCCATAAGTTAATAATTTCCAATTGTCTATCTACACATACAAACTTTATTCTATGCCTTCACTTGCATAATATAACATAGACATAATTTGTTTATTATCTGAAACATATCATGAGTGTCATTTACAAATAATGTGCTTTCTCCAAAGAACACTGTTATTTCCTTTCTGGTTTTCCTTATTTTTGTTTTTGTCTTCATAGCTGTACTTATATATGAACACCTCTGTGTAGTACTTCGATATTCACAGAGTGCTGTTTACTTATATGCTAATTTCACTTCTCATAAACATATTATATAGTTTGGTGGGTTTTTTGAGCTTTACTCAACTCATTCCACAGGACTGTACAACTGTTTGAATCTGGTCCTTAGTATCCACCTTGACCTCCTCATACCATTCATATAATATTGTTCTTCTAATATATTATTTACATTAACCGATGACATGGTCCTTTTCACATTTTTAGTTTCATTTTCCTTCCTCTTATCTTATCACCAATAGAGCTCAGCTCTCTTCTGTCTGAATTTGTACATACTCTCCACTGGTATTTCCTGCCCTTTATCTCCCACTATATTAGTCACAGCCTTATTATGCCTTCCATTTACCTTACTGACCTGCTCTTACTCCCCTGGAAAATTTCATGCATCCTTAGTTCTTCTTAACTCCCCACTTCCTCATGAAGGCATTCATTTTTTCTATCCTCCTTATTGGCTTCCTCTTCTCCTTCCTCCATAGTGCCCCTTCCTCGTTTTGAAACAACACAAAATCAAACTACAAGTGGCCTTCCTATTCATATTCCCTACACAGCGATTTACAGCCTCTCAATGAATACTCATATTCTCCACAATGACTGCATTTCCTTTTAGAACAGTTTTGTATTGACTGATTGTATATCTAAATGACTGAAACTTCATTTGTCTAACACTTCATTTGATTGACAGTTCATTTGACTGACAATTGGTACTGGCAGTGTCTAGAGCACTGTAAGGCAAGTAAAAGGAATATGTCCTTTTCTCCACTGTAGTGCATCCCTGGAGTTAGTATATATAGTTAAGGGGGTGTGGGGGGCACAGCCACAAACTTAGTTTCATGCTATATTCTATGCTTTTGGTTTTACATTGTTTAGTAAAACCAACGTAAGTGGGGGGCTGCAACAACAACACCCCCCCAGTTTGGGGGGGTTGTGCCCCCAAACACCCCTCTAGCTATATATACTAACTCCAGGGTTGCACTACAGTGGGGAAAATGACATATTCCTTTTACTTGTCTTACAGTGCTGTAGACACTGCCAGTACTAATTGTCAGTCAAATTAACTGTCAGTCCAGCGCATGAAATGAAGCTTCAATCATTTGGTCTAACTAAAATGTTTGTCAGTCAAATGAGCTTTCAGTCAAGTGAAGGTAACCCATATATATATATATATATATATATATATATATATATATATGTGTGTGTGTGTGTGTGTGTGTGTGTGTGTGTGTGTGTGTGTGTGTATACACATACATATGTTTATAAAAAAATATTTGGTTATCCCCAGGCATATAAATTCACGTTTGCCATTTCATATTATCACATTAGACAAATGTATTTTAGTACTGTCAACACATGAGAAACTCATATATTTCGTGTGCTCCATTCCAAACCTTTCTTTCATCATCCTGATTTTTAATTTCATACAGTCTCAAGAAATGCTGCCCAAGAAATATTCATAACTCTTCTGCAGTAGCTTTCTTTTGCCCAAAACTGCAGTATTATTTTCATTTTTAACCACATATTCAGATTTTGAAATACGTGCTCATTCCAAAGTGAACACACTCACATTCAGAGCGTTATATGAGCAAAAAAATCTCAAAGGTTATCTCACATAAGGTCTCATTCCCTGCATTAATTAATCCTTTAATGTCTTCTACTTTTAATCCCAAAAGCAAAGCAATCTGTCCAAAATGTCATAGTGGTTTAAACAGTTCCTTTTCATCTTAATACCATCTGTCTTCTTGTGGCATGTCCTCGCATCTTCTTCCTTTTAGTCCATTATAACAGGTCAGTTTAACTACATAGATCCTCTGGTTTTAGCATTCGCTGTTCCCCTTAATTTAATGGCACTTATGTTCATCTTCACTGCACCACATTGTTTCTGACTGCTGTTTGTAGCCCTTTTCAAAATAATAGTCTTAGTATCAGCCTCTCCAATGACTGAGTCTCTTGTTGCAATTCTCCCATTCTCACCTGATTGGCTGTTTACATCTACATCTACATTTCATTCTCAACCTGTTTGGTCAATACATAAATCCGTGTAGTGCTTTCTTAGTACTTAAAAGCACTTCTCCACTTCTTTTTTCCATGTAATAATTATGCTTTTCTCTGGTTCCTCTTCATGTAACATAGTTAATGGAAAAGAATTTCCATGACTGTCTGCAATTAATTCTATTACCTGAAATTAATCATTTAAATGTGATGGGATTTTGTCTGACTCTGTATCTCTGGTCTCATTGTCATGGCTGCTATCTTTATCCATTTTATGTGCATTAGTAGCCCTCTGGTGATACTTTATACCCCAAAAAATTAGGGAGATTTGTGTGTCAATGTGTGTCTGTTCATAGGTTCATTGGTAGGTACTAGGCTATCTGCCCAAGGGCATTTATAAGCCTAGCCAGATTGTGTCTGCTTTCGCCACCCCAATGATTAATTAACTGATCCTCTGTCAAGCAGAGCCAATGAAGTAATCCCATGGGTGTATTTTCTGTTACCCATCCATTTGTCAAGGTTTCTCTTGAAGAGTGTTATTGAGGGGCTCTGCCTAATGTAGTTTGGAATTTTGTTCCTGTGACAGGAATCTATCCCTCCAGCATGTTCGATTTATTGTTGAGGTGAGGTTTAGCTCACTAGAGCACGTGGCTCACAGTGACTTGGATTTCTTTAGGTGGAGCATGTCCAGCAATTCTGAGTTGGACATGGCTTTGTAAGTCAGGCAGAGATCAACTCTGAGTAAGCGATATGCCCCTGAGTACAGCCAGAGTTTTTCCAGTCAGGATGCATAGGACATATGTTTGAGGCCAGTAATCCTCTTGGAGAGGTACTTTTGTGATCTCTCCAGCTGTTGGAAGTGTCTTGTGAGGTACATCCCAAATGGGGCATTGTACTCTATGATGAGTCTGATGAGTGACAAATAGAGGGGCACTATAACCTCTTTATTTCTAGATGCAAACACTTTAGTAATTAGATGGGCCACATAGAAGGATTTCCTAACTACTTTGGCAATATGATTGTCAAAGGAGAGATTACTATCTACCTGGGTCCCCAGATCTCTTATTACCTCTTCTGTATTAAGGGGGCTGCAACCGATGTGGTAATTCATGGGTGTTTTGTTTTTCCCAAATGGGATGACTATGCATTTTTTGGCATTTTGCTTGAGGCCATGACTTTGACACCCGATGTCCATCTTAGTAATGCCCTTTTGGAGGATGTCCATGTCAGCTGGAGAGTCAATTATGGCTCCCAGTTTGCAGTCATCGGCGAACTTGGTTCGCCATAGTCCTTCTGTGTTTGCCTGTACTTCTGAGAAGTATATGCCAAACAGTAGGGGTCCCAGGACCGAGCCTTATGAAGCACCACTTGTGACTAGTTTAGATTCAGACCTGGAGCCCACTATTCTTACTGTGTGAGTTCTGTCTGTAAGCCAGTTGGCAACCTATCTTGTGACGTAGAGGTTTATGTTCAGGCTGGTGAGTTTTTCTGTAATACCTGAGTGGGGAAAGGAGACGAAAGCCTTGGCGAGGTCAAGATAGGCTGTGTGAACAACCTTTCCGTCATCTGTGGCCTTGGTGACTGTCTCAAAGAAGTCAACCAGGTTTAGTAGGCATGATCTGCCCTTAACAAAGCTGAACTGGGTCAGGTCAAGTGTTTGGAGTCTCCCAATGTCTTTGTTAATTGGAGTCTCCCAATGTCTTTGTTAATGAGTTCCATGATGATGTGCTCCACAGCCTTGCAGACCAGGCTAGTCAGGCTTATGGGGCAATAGTTACCAGGGTCAGTTGTGGCCCCTCCTTTGTGGAGTGGAATAACCATTTAACCATTGCTGAGCTCCATTCTATGGGCACGTAGCCTGTGGAGAGGCTGAGGTTGAACAGCGTGTTTAGGTGGGGGGTTAGTTCGTTCTGTAGTTCATGCAAGACGCAGCCTGGGACACCATCTGGCCCCAATGACCCTGTGTTTTTGGCTTTTGTGTATGTGGACATATATACATGTGTGTGTGCGTGTGTGTGTGTGTGTGTGTGTGTGTGTGTGTGTGTGTGTGTGTGTGTGTGTGTGTGTGCATGCATGCATTTAAGAGAAAGCATATTTTATTTGAATATCAAAGCGATTCACTTCTACACAACTACATAGATATGCAGCTATTTTCATATGGAAAATGGAATGTGGCATGCTATCATGGGCAGTTGTGAACAGCAAATAGTTTTCTGTGCTAAGCATATAACATAGCTATGCACACATATGTAGAACAATATGCATCAGTACCCACAAGAGGTGCCAATACCAAGCATTAAAATAGGAGCTGTACATTAAACAGCTTGCAAAGGAAGCCTCACATATACTGGCAGTTTCACAATATATAGGTTGCATTTTCCATGCAAAAGTGTTCTTCAACACCAATACTTTACAGCGGCACTATAGTCATGTTCATATATAACACAGACATAAAATGTGATACAAGCTGACAAATGTAATATAGTAGATAAGTGGATATACCTTGGTATCAATGAAATACACTGTCTCCATATGTAAAGTTAAAAGCTCCGTATATTTGTGGTTCTCAGAATACCATAGACTTGCATGACATAATGGCACCATGTGTATCTCTCCAATGCTGTACATCACTAATAGGCCACATTAGCATACAGTGTTTCAGTATGTCACTCTCTGCAAAATATTTATCTTGCCAGGGATTAACAGCATACAGTGTCAATGTTTATAAACATTTCAGATCCAGTAGTATGTGCCTAAATCTGCAAGTTTTGCACAGCAAGCCAGCTACACTGATGTGGAGGGATGAAGCCCAGGCAATGACCCAGAGCTGGGATAATTTATGCAGCATAGATAGCTACAGGATCTGATGGGCGAAATGAATTATGAGGTTGTGCCTGCTCAACTCTGTTTGATAAGAGTGATACTATCAATATGCTGGAGTAAAGTAGGCGGTTCTTGTGGCATTGTGCCTTGGTCAAGACCAGAACCATGAATGGCAGCTAGACTAAGTGAATGGGCAGGCCACGAGAGGGTATTGTCACTTTTGGACAAGGATGGGGATACACCTAAATACAGGGCATGCCTAGCAGCTCATAACTGCCTTTCAGATAATGCCAGCACATAGTGACAGCTTTCTAATATTGTGATAAGCCATCCTGCATGAGCATCAGTGTTTGGTCCTAGGCTCAGTCTCCTCTTGCTCCCATTAGTGACCCCATCACAAAGGGATTGATCACCTAAGTTACACTGAATAAATTTTATCAGGGACAGGAGGGATTAGCTTAGACACACTCCCACAAACGTCATCCAAACCAATGATCCATATAACCTTCATGGATTTGCAAAAAAAAAAAAAAAGTTTTCAGAACTTACCACAAAAGCAAGTATAACTGTAGAACCTAGGGCTTGCCAGTTATATCTGACATGATCAGAGCTGGAGGAGTGTGAAGTGTGGTCATGTCTGAATACATGTATAGTTGTTAACAGTTAGCATGACAAAGTGTGAGAAGTATGAGCACATGTATGAACAGTATTGAACAGTGAACTGTGTAAAGCAATGTATAACAGCAAGTCAGTAGTGGATCATGGATGTTAGTACTGTCATGCATCGTGAAACTGTCACAGTGGCTCACATACTATTCCTGAACAGTGCCAGAAGTTATATTACCTCTTATTACATACTAGCATGATAGACTTTGTCATGCTGGTAAAACACAGTCATGTGTGTATAACAAGGAAATTAGCATTCACGGTTATATTTAATGTATTACCTAAATACCTACAAATACTTGTTATATACCTGCATACAATGGTTGTATGATTTCACAGCAGTAAACATGTACTAAACAATGAAAGGCTAGTAGTGGCATATACAGGTAATGCAAAGCAAAACATGCTAGCATGTGCTACATTTACCAAATAGTGCAGCAAACACTTGTGCAATAATATTATAGCATGGCAGTCATATGCATGTCATCTGCTGGCAGTTAATGAATGTACAGACTTGTTATAAGTTTGGGTTAACTAATCCTTGTTTTGTTGTATTACTATACTATCACTGATGTACTAATTTTTGCAAGAAAACTGTAATCCTTATTTGTTGTGTGATTTAAGTCCTTTACTGACTTTTTAACTAGAGTTTCTTTGGCAGGCAGTTCAAAGAAAGATGGTACAACTGATATGTCTAATTGGTCAACTTGTATCTGGATGCAGACGTGCAACAGAGATGTTTTCTCAGGTTTGTTGGTGATTACTAGGTCATTTTATGATGGGCAAAGATTCCCAAATGTATCTGATAGGTTTTCATAGGTTCATAGGTTCATATGTAGGTACTAGGCTATTGGCCCTAGGGCCTATATAAGCCTAGCCAAAGGTATCCTGGATTTCTCCACCCAAGAAAATTATTTTCCTGTGCCACTGTCAAGCAGAGCCACAGAAGTGATCCCCAGGGTGAATTTCCTATCTCCCATCCAATCATCAAGATTTTTCTTGAAGAGTGCTAATGAGGAGCTTTGTTTGATATAGATAGGTAGTTTGTTCCAGAGTATGGGAAGTCTCTGGGACAGGAATCTATCCCTCCAGCATGTTCTGTTTATTGTGGTGACAAGGTTTAGGTCCCTAGAGCATGTAGCTCATAGGGATTGGAATTTCTTTAAGTGGAGCATGTCTAAAAGCTCTGGGTTTGACATAGCTTTGTGTGTTAGGCAGAGATTGCCTCTGAGTAGGCGATATGCGATGGAGTAAAGTTGCAGTTTTTTGAGACGGTCTGTGTAGGGCATCTGTTTGAGGCTAGTAATCCTCTTTGTGACATATTTTTGTGGCCTTTCCAGTTGTTGTAGATGTCTTGTGAGGTACATAATAAAAGGGGCATTGTACTCTATAATGGGTCTAATGAGTGACGAGTAGAGGGGAACAATGACCTCTTTTTTCCTGGTTGAGAAACCTTTTGTGATGAGGTGTGCCACATAGAAGGATTTCCTGACTACTGTGGCGATGTGATTATCAAAGGAGAGACTACTGTCCACCTGTGTCCCGAGGTCTCTTATCACACTTTCGGTGTTAAGTAGACTACTGCCTATGTGGTAGTTCATGAGTACAGAGTTTTTACCAAAAGGGATGACAATGCACTTTATGGCATTGAGCTTGAGGCCATGGCTTTGACACCAGGCATCTGTCACAGCGAGGCCCTTTTGCAGGATGTCCACATCTTTTGGAGTTTTGACTATGGCTCCTAGTTTGCAGTCATCTGCGAACTTCGTTAGCCAAAGACCTTCTGTGTTGGCCTGTACTTCAGGGAAGTAGATACCAAACAGGAGAGGGCCCAGGACTGAACTCCACTGGTCTGAAGTTGGATTTGGAGTCTGCTACTTTCACAGTTTGGGTTCTGTCAGTGAGCCAGTTGGCAACCCAATCTTGTGATATAGGGCTTTATACCTAGTGTAGTGAGTTTATCTATAATTTCAGAGTGAGGGATGGTGTTGAAAGCTTTGGCGAGATCTAGATAGGCTGTGTGAACCACCTTACCCTCATCTATGGCTTTGATGACTGCTTCAAAGAAGTCTATCGGGTTTAGGAGACATGATCTGCCTTTTACAAACCCAAACTGAGTGGGGTCTTGAGTTTGGAGATTACCAATGCCATTGTTTATAAGTTCAATGATGATACGTTCCATAGCCTTGCAGACCAGGCTCGTTAGGCTAATGGGGCAGTAGTTTCTGGGGTCTGTGGTGGCTCCCCCTTTGTGGAGTGGGATAACTGTTGCTGTGCGACATTCAGTGGGCACATAGCCTGAGGTGAGGCTATGACTGAACATGGTACTTGGGTGGGGTGCCAATTCGTTCCGTAGTTCATGTAGAACACAGCCTTGGATGTTGTCAGGTCCCATGGATGCTGTGTTCTAGGCTTTGGATAGTGTGTTTTTTACCTGTGCAGCTGTGATTACAGGAACTTTGCATTCTTCTGGTATAGAGATGGGCCCTTTAGGGGATGACAGGGAGGTAAAGTTAGGACTGAACCTATCTGCCAGGATGATGGCAATATCAGTTGGTTCTGTATATTTAGTGCCATTGTGCTGTAACTCAGAGCAGATCTGAGTGTTGCCTTTGAGATTCTTGACATAGCTATAGAATTCTTTGTGGTTGTCTTTAGAGTTAGTGGCAATTTTGTTTTCATAACTAGCTTTGGAGTATTTTATGAGGGATCTCAGCTTCTTACTGAGGCTGACCAGGGAGTTTCTCCAATCATGGGATTTTACTCTTTTTTGCAACAGTTTCTTTCTTCTGTTGTAGAGTTTATTTATGGCAGGGGACCACCAGATTGGCTTCCTTTCTTGGAGGATAGCATCTTGGTTCTGTTAGGGATTGCATGATCCATGCACTTGTGTAAGTGCTTATAAAGTGCATTTGCGTAGGATTCAACAGTCAAACCTCTATTGTCTGTCAGCATGGGTGTCGTGAAGTTTGCCACTTCTGTCTTAAGAAGCATGAAGTTGGCTTTGGAGATATTTTTTACTGTGGTTTCCCTAATGGGGGGTGGGGGAGGGATGTGGATGTCTATGGTGATTAGCTTGTGGTCGGATCTGACCAATGAGGAACTGACCTCTGGTGTGAAGCACCAGTTGCCAATGTTGGTAATAACCAGGTCTAGGATATTGCTGCCCCTGGTCGGGGTGTGGATAAGTTGATCCATGGCATTGGAATTTATGAATTCCAGAAAACGTTGAACACAAGAGTTGGTACATGAGTAGTTTTCCCAGTTAATGGTAGGGTATTTGAAATCGCCCATTATTAGGGTGCTAGGTTGTACCCTAATATTTTCCAGTGTATCAAGAAATGAGGAGTGGTAATCCTGGGGCATGGTGGGGGATCTGTAGCAAGCTACAATTTGGATTGCGGTCTTGCCCAGAGTTAGTTGCATTTGGATAATCTCGGATGCATTATACTGAGCAACTAGCCTGGAGGTGTGCATATCCTTAATGAATGTGGACACGCCTCTGCTTTTAGTGTTTTGGTCCAGGTTAGGTGGCCGAAAGGTGTGGTATGAATTATAGCCTGGTAATGCAGGGGTACTCTCTGGAGCCTTGAATCAGGTCTCTGTCACTGCACAGATGTCGATGTTCTCCATTTTAAGGAGTGCCTCGAGTGAGTGCATTTTGAGGTTTAGACTTCTAGCATTGAGTAGCAATACCCTCAGATTCTTCTTGCCTGTACCTGTTAGGGTGGTGAATTTGTCATTTGAACCTTGCCTAAAAAAAGGCATTATAGGGGTGGCTAGAGCCTTAGCCAGTATCCGGAATCCCAGGGGCGACAGGTGCAGGCCATGTCTGGCAAAGCATCATGGTTTGTCGATCATGTCATCTCAGGCAGACAGATACTGGATCCCATTAGAATGACACCAGAAGCTTAGCCAATTGTTGAAGTCAATCATTTTGTCCTTGTACTGTGGTATCTTTCTGGCTGATGGCAGGATGCTACTCAGGGCTAGGGTCATACCTGCCTGGGCTACTAGATCGGACAGCTCCTCCATGTCCCTTTTCATGTAGTCCAAGGAGGTACATTTCAGGTCATTCACACCAACATGGACAATGACAGAGTTATACTTGTTGTGGAGTGACCTGAGTGCATGCGTTATGTGGTGAATCCTGGCACCTGACAAGCAGCTGACAATAACTTTCTCCATGTTTAGCCTGGTGAGTGGAACATCAGTGTGCCTGATTATAGAGTCACCTATGACTAGAGTGTTGGGTACGTTGTTATGCCTTATGGGCTGTGGTTGAGTGGCACACTGAGTTTGTGGACTATGTGTCATTTGGGTTGTGTTGGCGGATGGAGGTTGCTTGTGTTTCTGCTTTGGAGGTCCCTGTTGCTTGGGCAGGTTTTTACTGAGAGCCTCCGTGAATGTAGGTGTGTGTTTTGTGTTTCTATGTGTGTGTTTTGGTGGTGTAGGTTTTGCGGGACTATGAGCTGAGTGTGATGTGCTGCAAGTGTTTACCTTTTCCTCTTGACTGTCTAGTCCAGTCTTAGGTGAAGAGAGCTTTGCTTTTAGTTTTGCTATATAAGTGCATCTCTCACAGGTTGTAGTGTTGGGTGGTAGGAGGAGAGGGTTGTCTGTGTACATGAGGCAATTGCTGCATTACCCCAAGATGCCCAGATTCATCAGGTAGACAGGAGAAAACACCAGGAGCTGACCCTTAGACATGCCTGGCTAGGTGCTTATTTGTTAAGTACTAGAAACTCTTTTCCTCTAGACAAGTGAGGAAAGTTAAGTGCTGTATTAATTTGTAGCTTATTTAGTGCTTACAATAAGTTCTGAACAAATACTGAGCTCAAAGAAACAGACTTGAGTGCTGAAACAAAAAAAACTGGCTAGTTCTAAGAATCAAAATTAAGCTAGAAGGCTTCCCTCCAACACAGAAAGGCTTGGGGGCTTAGAAGCATACAAATAGTCCTGGACACAGCAAATCTATATCCCGACTGGACTACCCACAGGAAAGGCAGGAAACAAGCTTAGAATTTTTTTTTTTTTTTAGTGGAAAGAGAGAAAGGAGTAGCAGAAACTAAGCCGATTGGCCTTCTCAAATGTTCTCCCTGTATTAGGTAGAATGAGGTAATGACACTAGACTGGGAGGAGGGTACCAGATCAAACTTACAGTAGGGGTGGGCAACTGCAAAGCCACCAACTATAAGAACAACATACCAATAGGGAGGGTGGGAAACAAACTGCAGAAATGTTTCTCACAGCAGAAAAGCAGCAGTGAGCCTTTAAATGAAAGTTTTAAACAGCTAAAGGAGCCTCTAGAGAAAGTGTTTAACTGCAAACAAGTTATAAGAAACAAACAGCCCAACAGATGCTTAATAAAAGTGGACAATTTCCAGTTAATACCTCACACACAATGAAACTAGCTAGAAAAATATACAGTAAGCAAAGTGCTATAAATAACTCAAACAAAATAAGCAAAAAAAACAGGATACTTAATGTTATATATTATAGATCCAAGTTTGCTCCATGTCCTTCCTTTGATTAGCTTAGTGTGAAATGGCAGAAACACTCACAACTTAACTTCTTAGGTAACAGAAAGTTGAAACCTGAGACAACTTTTAAGAAATAATAAGCTCAAAAGAACCAATGAGGTGCTTAGTCTAAGCTGTAGTCCAGGTGACCTCAGTCAGCCAATGACCTTAAACAATTCTCTCTCACTGAAATTCCTGATGACTTTGGCTAAACCAAGATGTCCCTGAATATGTGTTCAGACACACAGCCTCCACAAACACTGGGCCCAAATATAAGCCTGAATATGGATAATGCTACAAATATCCACACTACGTAGAAACAAGCTGCAGAAATGTTTCTCACAGCAGAAAAGCAGCAGTGAGCCTTTAAATGAAAGTTTTAAACAGCTAAAGGAGCCTCTAGAGAAAGCGTTTAACTGCAAACAAGTTATAAGAAACAAACAACCCAACAGATGCTTAATAAAAGTGGACAATTTCCAGTTAATACCTCACACACAATGAACTAGCTAGAAAAATATACAGTACACAAAGTGCTATAAATAACTCGAACAAAATAAGCAAAAAAACAGGATACTTAATGTTATATATTATAGATCTGAGTTTGCTCAGTGTTCTTCCTTCAATTAGCTCAGTGTGAAAAAAAAATACCCTAGGGTTATTTTAAGGGGTATATGTAGACGTGGGCATTTGATGAAACATTTACATGCTGACTGTGTGTGGTAGAGAGAGATTTAGGTGCCAGACCAGGAGAAAATTTCTGATTCCCATCCATAGGACCAACTTATACTTCAATTTAGATATGGAAGAACTCTGTTTAACATGGACTGGAAGCCTGCTCCAGAGAAGGAATAGTGTCTAAGCTGCATACCTGGTCCCTCAACATGTCCTACCTATTTTACAGATAAGGTTTATTTCCCTGGATCAAGTAATTCTGATGCTATCTGTTTTGTTGATGTACAACAGGTCCATATGGTTTTGGTACAGAAATTGTCTGAATGCAAAAAATAAAGAAATCTAGGTAAACAAGGTCAGAAGAATGTATTTCCATAAGAACAAGATACATAATTAAGATGAGAGCATACCTCTCAAAATGGAAACATCATAAATCTGGACAAAGACCCATGAAAAATAGGTACAAATCTGTACACTGAGTAACATAAAATGTACATACATAATTAAGTAACCCTTACCCCCTCAAATATAATTCTGGGATACCAACAATCAAACGCAAACTGAAGAACAGACAACCAAAATATGTCCCTAGAGTTCCACTGCAGGCATTCCAATGCCGCATTACTTGGCTATTCCGCCTCATTTACCATAAACACTGTAATGTGCATACTGCTTTACTTCTACAATGATTATTTGGATTTTATTTTACATTTTAAAGCACAAACACTAATAGATATCTGCTAAACAAAGCAATATAGTCTCACAATGAAAATAGACATATCATTAAAACTTCTATGCCCTTGAAACCACATTCATCAAAACAACATTGAAACCCATATCCAAAGAAAATGCATCTGACCAGTGGCAGATAAAGATTACCTTTGGGTTGTTTTCAAATCATAGGCCCCTTGAACATGAAACATACATGTGTTCTTTGATACACCTTCCTGATTTTATTAAATCATATTCCTTCTATAATACAGCACACTTGTTAGCGCGTTTTAAATTTGTTTTGAACATTTTTCCAGTAAGCAATGAAAAAAATACATGAACCAATGATGACAAAACTGCTCAATTCAGAACATTTCCATCATATGTCTGTTCAAACTTCTACAATCCACCAGTATCAGTATATATGCACAATTTCTGCAGAAGTAAAAGTAATCTAAATTCTGCTGTAAAGAGGTCTGTAGCTAATGAAGGGGTTGCTGCTAGCAAACAACTTTATATTTCATTGTTTCATCTACACGTAAAGTGCATGTTACCCTTGAAGAATAAATTGCCTATGTTACATTAAAAAAATGATAAGCTAGTAATATTTCAATAGGGAATGGATGGCAAACTGATAGGTTCATAAATAATAGGTATTTCTATCAAATGAGGACATTCTCAGGACTGCAGCATCCACCCCTTTTAAGAGTATAACACAGTACAGTATCAGCAATCCATCTACATACTCTTCTGCAACAAGAGCAGGTATACTACCTGTTGTACTACTAACAATGCAAATAGACTTTGCATAAGCAGCACAAAACTTCTCTTTTCCTGAAGAACTGTGCAACACAAGAAATCAGGAAAAAGCCAAAATTTATTGGGGTGGGGGAACAAAGGCCCAAAACAGGGGACACATTTTAAACATTGCTTGTATAGTCTTAGACACTTGCTAGAATAAAATGTGTTACTATGTGTTTCCTGAAAGATAGGAAGACAAACTTAAATGGCTATCATTATTTAGTGAATTAATTTCTCACTGATTTGCCAGAAAAACATAAATTTTATTTTATTTATAATTTGTTTACTGTGAAAGTTTGACTTGGAACAACGCTAATTTTTAGCAGAGGCTTGGGGAGAAATGGTCCAGACATGTCGGGTATCGTGGAAGGAAACCAGAGCACCCAGAAGAAACCCACACAAACACAGGGAGGACATGCAGACAATGCACAGAAGGCACTTCAGCTGAGAATCAAACCAGAGAACGTCTTGTTGTGAGGAAACAACACTACCACTGCACCATCCACATTTTAAGATGAAGAGACCAAAAAGCATGAGCCAAACACATTCCAGACATTCTGTGAAAATTTGTACAGTTGAGAGCTATAACTCCTTCAGTCAGAAGTGGTGGTATGGGTAGAGAACTCAGGCTCTTGCTTCTTGTACCTAAAGTACAGGGATTGAGCCTGAGTAACCCTGACCACCAGGTATACCTAACTGGGGCATTTCACACACACACGCGCACACACACACACACACACACACACACACACACACACACACACACACACACACACACACACACACACACACACAGTATCTCACACTAAGTAAGTAAATGCAGAGAGAGATCTGGACCACAGTTGAATACACTAGACTCACACCTTACACTAACTAAATGCAGGGAGAGCTCACTCTAAGTAAATGCAGAGATTTCACTCTAAGCAATGGACCATGCACACCATGGTTGAATACACTAGATAAACTTGCTACAATGGTTGTGATAAATTGTTGAATACACTAGACAAGCTTGCAGCAATGGTTGAATTAGAGTGGCTGGCCATAAATACACACACTAGATAAACTGAAAGAATGAACTCTAAATGCACTAAATGTAAATGCAGATCTAACTTGCTGCAACAGTTGAATTAGAGCAGCTAACCATAAATACACACACTAGATAAACTGAAAGACAGCAATGGTTGAATTAGTGCTGCTGACCATAAATACACACACTAGATAAATTGAAAGACAGTAATGGTTGAATTAGAATGGCTTGCTGGAAATGCAAACCAATGAACTTGAATACAGTACCTTGATCAGTATCTTAATTTAAATCCATCCGCCATTGCTGTTATATTCTCTATTCCCTCTGAGTCCAACAGGCAGTAGCTGATGTCATCATGCACGCCCCTATAGGCTGGTGATGGGTGGTGACATCAGCCAAAAATATAAAGTGGTAACTAATACAAAAAAGCCCAGGAAATTCGGAAATTAAGGGGGCCACTCAGGAATTTGTGGCACCCCAATACTGCCCTCAAAAATGGTAAATACTGAGGAATTCTGTATGGTTGAGAGGTCTGGATGAGAGATAAAACATATAAGAAATGGAAATAAGGTTGCAATGTATTTTTGAAAACTGAAATAAACAGGCTGGACAGATAAATTAAATATAGATTGAGACAAGATCAAGATAATGTTGAAGAAAATGTAAAATCAGATGTTGACTATAATAGGAAATCATTTTATAAATATATAAGATGTGGTAGGAGTAAAGACTTGTATGTTAATAAACTGTATGTAGATTCTAAAATGTATATGCAAACATAATAGATTATGGATATATTTACAGAATCTTATGCAAAACAGATTGGGTCCACAGAGGGGGTGATAAATTGTTCTAGTACCATTCAGGTAACTTCAGACACTGTAATTAAATTAGGTAATATGCAAAAAAATCTCTGAGGAGGGTTAGGCCTTGGGCTAGCAACCTGAGCCCGTAAAACCTGTAACTGCTACTGAAACGAGCACTGAAAGGTGCTCGTTGCCCAATGTACCACATGGTGCGTAGATGGTAAAGAAAGAAATATTGAAAAAGGGCTATATTAACTGAACCCAAAGAAAGCATACGGAGAAGATAAAATTAATAATAGTGACTTGAGAACATTTTAGCATTAACTTACATTCCCTAGTCACCTTACAATATGCATGACACGTTATCAAATCCAGGACACACTACTCAACTGATTAAAGAAAACCACTTGTAAATTAGCAATAACACAGTACTTTAACAAGAGATTAAAAAATATATATATATATATATATATATATATATATATATATATGGATCTCATACTATTGAGCAAAAGCTCAAATAACCGAATCCAAAACTACCGAGCACACTTTCGCGAAAGTGCTTTTCCACCGAAAAAGCACTTTCGCAAAAGTCTGCAAAAAAAAAAAAAAAAGTAAGCATATTTATGTGGGGGGCTGCACCCCCACCCCCTTACTTTTATATTTTCACTCCGAGATCACACTTCAGTGGGGAAAAGGGAATGTTCCCTTATCCCCACTGTACCGTGACCTCAGCAAAAGCCATTCTATCATTATTTTAATTTCCTTGCACTCACTTTAACAAAAGTGCATTTTCAGTTAAAATGCACTTTCACAAAAGTGTGCTCGGTAGTTTTGGTTTCGGTTATTTGAGCTTTTGCTCAATAGTACGAGGCTCATATATATGTATATATATATATATATATATATATATATATATATATATATATATATATATATATATATATATATATATATATATATATTAAAAAAAGAAACATGCAACCTATTATTTTACATACCAGTAATATTCAGTGCACATATTATGGTGGCTAAACTTTTTTATGGTAAATATATGTCATTTGATCTCTATATACCACTACTGAGAATGCACTGGAGTATCACATGTCTTCTGTTATGTCATCATCATTTACCTTTCCCTACAAGTATGCAAGAAGTACTCATTGTTGGCTGTTATATGCTAATCATAACTGTTCAGTTCCTTACATTTTAACGGCATGACAAAGCATGTTATAATAGTATGCGATACTGATTAGTACAGCTACTAGCAGAAGTACGTTACTATATTATAGTTAACCTATGTGCACAACACTTGCATTACTAATATGTGTGAACCATAAGCTGTGCACCATGATATTGCATTGCATTGCATTGTTCATCATTATGAGTTTAACACATATTAGTAGACATCAGGTGTATGTGTATCCAGGTATGACAGTACTGCACTGCTTTCTGTCTACAGTATTCAACACATACACATAAAGCCCAGACATTTCTTTAACTCTGTTCACCTCTCAGTATATGTCTTGCATCATCAGCACCACATTAGTTTGTATTTAAAAAATAATGTAGGGAGTGGAATATGTGTGTGATTGGTGGGGGGAGGGGCACAGGTAATGCACACATCTGAAAGATTGGAAGAGCTAGTACAGAAGAAGTAGGATGAGGGTAAAAAGGAGTTTACCTGCAGGACTATTTTTTTAATCAGTGGTGGTTCTGTGGGATATGAGGACTTGTGGGAAAATGTAGCTATCCTGAGCCCTCTTTGCCATTATACCACCATTATACTGCAGCATCCATGTATTAACCCCCCCACTGGCCAGGTTCTCCAGCTGGTATGAACTGATGAAGACAGGGTACAGGAGAATGAGAATAGGAACCAGCATTGCTGCTCACACACAGTCTTGGCAGAACCAACTGCCTCTGTGCTGACATTATTCAGTAGAGCACAGTAGCATCTCTTTAGGTGAGACCACACTTCTGTCCTGTCTCACACTAGCATGCTATCCCCATGCCTCCTCTAAAAAAGGATGAGCAGATATTGCCACATTATTCCTGCCTTCTCCCATCAACTCTTACAAATGCTGGAGAAAATAATTGAAACTAGTTTGCCTGGGTGATATTAAAAATGTTATCTAGCTACACCAACAGAACTGTCTTCCTTTGCAAGAATTTCAGATTTTGGTACATGCTTTTGGACTCAACAAGGTTTGACAGACATTGGAGCTATGTACTATCAGTCCACAAAATTCTGAAACATTGCATGCTAAGGAGGACCATCCATGATATTTAGTGCTGAATAGCAATATATGGTATTCATATGTTCTATATGTCTGTAGTATATTCAGATGCTCACATATATGGGATTTACCCTTACATGAAAATACCATGGTATGTCCACTTCTTTTATGTCACTTCTGTTGATCTGAATGTTATTTGGGATATTTTGCGGGCACCTTATTGTTTATGAATATCAGACTTGATTTTAAGCTCTGTGTTTCTAAAGTATAGTCAAACAATCCACTTATGCTGTATGACAAGGTCAAAAAAGGCTGAAGCATGCATGTCTATAGCTTGTAGGGTTCTGAATGTACCCATAAATTCCTAAAGACTAAAAAGTAAAAAGTTATGTACATTCAAAAGCCAGCTGAAATGCTGGTATGTACTTAATGGGTCATTTGTGTATATTCCACGAGTCTCTGCTACAGGAGTTTTAAGTTATTATACAATGAAGTGTCTATTTGGATGGGCATTTCTACAGTTTTTACTGAAAATTTTGACTGTGTGGTCTTTTTACCTTTTGGTTTTTATACATATATATGGTTTCCTATCAGAATAGCAAATGCTCATATTATTGAATTTCACATGATCAAGCCAACATGCTCAAACCACCAAATATTGAAGTGAAGAAACATAGTAAACATCTGTTTTTTGCAAGGGACCTGTATTTTGCAGGATTGCAGCACAGCAGGGATAATGTTATTAATCTTTTCCCCACTAGGGTGCCAGCTCGGATTTAGCTTGTAGCAATTGCAGGGGGTGTGAGTGGTACAGGGGCCAAGTACCCCTGCCAAAGACAGGTGTTTGCTGTTTTTCTCTGATTCAATATTTTGTGGTTGACTTGATCATGCAACAGCAGATAACATGAGCATTCTGTCTTCTGACAGCAGGCCATATATATATATATATATTTATATGGATGTACTTCACACAACTGAATCGAACATCAGACACACACACACACACACACACACACACACACACACACACACACACAAATAGATAGTTAGATAGATAGATAAGATAGAGAGATACAAACCAAAGGGTAATAAGGTCACACTGACAAAACATTCAGTAATCACTGCAAGAAAAACCCAACCAACCTAGAGTTTTCACTGTATGATGCCTTAAACCTCCTGTAATGGATGACCTTGGGATATATGCAAATAAACCCTAAAGGACATGAAGTGCTTTAGCTACACGGTAACTATAAATACTTAAAAAGTAAAAAAGTCATGGATGTTTGCAAGCCATGTAGCTGAAATACTTGATATCCTTAAGGGTTAATTTGCATATAGGTTCATAGGTTCATAGGTGTTTACTAGGCTAACGACCATAAGTAACTCTTTAAGCCTAGCCATGCATCCAAAATCTCTGACAAGTTCTGGTACCCTTGATAAGTGTAAGTAGGAGGTTGGGAGATGAAGCATTTACAAGCAGGGGCCTGGGAGATAAACCACTTACAGGTTGCCTGTGTCCATTAGAGACATAGTTGCCAAACCAGGGATGAATTTCCTGTTCCGCATCCAGCTGTCCAAGTTACACTTGAATTCAGTTAGAGAAGAACTCTGCTTTACATATGGGGAGCCTATCCCAGAGATGGAGTATTCTCTGGGATACATATTTGTCTCTGCAGCAGGTCCTATTTATATCACAGGCAAGGTTTAAGTCTTTAGAATGGGTAATTCTGGCTTGTTTGTTTTGTGGATATGCAAGAGGTCCATCAGAGTAGGGTCTAACAATGCCCTGCTTGCCAGGCATAGATCTCCCCTCAACAGCCTGTAGGAGACAGACTACAGGGCTAGGGCCTTGAGGCAGTCTGCACAGGACATTTAACTTACACCCAGTATTCTTTTATTGAAGACCATCTGTGGATGTTCCATTTGTTGGCTATGCCTGGTTGTGTACATACCAAAAGGGTCATGGTACTCCATGGTAGGCTTGATGAATGCAAATTACAGTAGAACAATGACTTCCTTGGACCCAGACACCATACCTTCATTTATAAGTTGCACAACATAGAGTGATTTCCTTAGTACTGTAGACACGTTCATAGGTTCATATGTTCATAGGTGTGTACTAGGATAATGGTCCTGGGGCCTTTACAAGCCTAGCCCATAGAAGTGCCCTGGCATTGTGTCACCCGTCATTAGTTCTCAGTGCCTCTATCAAACAGAGCCACTGGAGTGATCCCTGTTGTCAACTTTCTATTTCTCATCTACTCGTCAAGATTTTGCTTGAAGAGGGCTAGTGAGGTACTCTGCTTCACATGTATGGGAAGTGTATTCTGGAGCATGGGTAGTCTCTGGGTTATGAACCTGTCCCTCCAGCATATTCTGTTGATTGTGGTAATGAGGTTGAGGTCTCTGGAGCATGTGGTGCAGAGAGATTGGGATTTCTTTAGATGTAGCATTTCTAATAGAGCTGGGTCAGACATGGTTTGTAAGTCAAACAGAGATCACCTCTTAGTAGATGGTATGAGAAAGAGAATAGCTGGAGTTTTTTGAGTCTTTCCATGTAGGACTTGTGTTTAAGCCCTAGGATCCTCTTCACGAGGTACTTTTGTGGCCTCTCCAGCTGTTGCAGCTATCTAGTGAGGGACATGCCAAATGGGGCATTATACTATATGATTGGTCTAAAGAGGGAAGAGTAGAGAGAAATGATAACCTCCTTCTTCCTGGATGCAAAACCCTTGGTAATGAGATGTGCCACATAGAAGGACTTTCTGACCACAATGACAATGTGATGGTCAAAAGAGAGGTTGCTGTAAACCTGTGTCCCCAGATTTCTTATGATGCCTTCAGTGTTCACTGGGCTCCCATCGAAATAGTAATTAGTGGGAACTGAGTTTTTCCCAATGGGGATGATGATGCATTTTTTGGCATTGAGCTTAAGGTCATGGTTTCGACATCAGTCATTGGTCTCAGTAAGGCCTTTCTATAGGATGTCTACATCACTTGGGGAGTTAATAATGGCTCCCAGCTTGCAGTTGTCTGTGAATTTGGTCAGCCAGAGTCCCTCTGTGTTGGCCTGGACTTCTGAGAAGTGGATGCCAAACAGGAGAGGACCCAGGACCGATCCCTGTGGGACTCCACTCGTGACTGGTTGGCAGTCTTAGAGTCCTCTACTTTCACACTGTGGGTTCTACCTGTGAGCCAGTTTGCAACCCACCTAAAAATATGGGGGTTGATGCCTAGTTTGCTGAGTTTATCAATAATTCCTGAGTGAGGAATGGTATCAAAGGCCTTGGCCAGATCGAGGTAGGCTGTATGAACTGCCTTACCTTCAATCACCGCTCTGGTGACTGACTCAGAGAAGTCAACCAGGTTGAGCAGGCATGACCTACCTTTCACAAAACCAAATTGCATGGGATCTAGAGTTTGGCGATTCCCTATATCCTAGTTAATTAGGTCCATGATGATGCGCTCCATAGCCTTACATATCAGACTCATCAGGCTAATGAGGCAATAATTTTCAGGGTCTGTAGTCGCTCCTCCTTTATGGAGATGGATGACTGCAGCAGTGTGCCATTCTGTAGGGACAAAGCCTGAGGTGAGGCTGTGAGTGACCAGAGCACACAGATCTGGTGCCAGTTTACTTTGTAATTCATGTAGAACACAGCCAGGGATATTGTTGGGTCCCATGGATGCTGTATTCTTGGCTTTAGAGAATGCAGCTTTAACCTGTGCTGCAGTAATGTTGGGTGCCTGGCATTCTTTCTGTACTGAGATTGGTCCTTTAGGGGGCTGAGAGAGGGGTAAAGTTGGCAATGAATATGTCAAACAGTATGTTGGCAATATCTGTTGGCTCGGTATAGGAGGTACCATTATGCAGTAACTCAGAGCAAATCTGGGTACTGCCATGGAGATTCTTGATATGACTATAGAAGGCTTTGTGGTTGTTTTTGGTGTCTGCTGCAATTCTGCCTTCATAGCTGGCTTTGGAGGTTTTGATGAGGGATCTCAACTTTTTGTTGAGGCTAATAAGGGAGTTTTTCCAGTCTTGGAACTTCACTTTTTTTTGCAACAGTTTCTTCCTTCTGTTGTAGAGTTTATTAATGGCAGGGGAACACAAGACTGGCTTCCTTTTTTTGGAGGAGAGCATCTTGGTAAAGATGGGTATCACTAGTTCCATGCATTTATGTACATTGGTGTATGATTTGGCAGTCATGCATCTATTTTCCATTGGCATGGGTGCCGTGAAGTTAGCCACCTCTGTTTTTAGAAGCCCAAAGTCAGCTTTGGAGAAGTTTTTCATGGAGGATACCTTTGCGGTGGGGGGTGAGATGTGGACTTCCATGCTGATTAGTTTGTGGTCAGATCTATCCAGGGAGGAATTGACTATTCGTGTAATGCAACATTTGCCCATGCTAGTAATAACTAGGTCAAGGATGTTGTTTCCTCTGGTGGGGGTAAGAATGAGCTGGTCCAGGGGACTGGAATTGATGAATTCCAGGAAGTGTTAGGCCAGTGCATTGGTGCATGAGTAGTTTTCCCAGCTGATGGAGGGGTAGTTTAAGTCACCTAGTATGAGAGTGTTGGGTTGGATCTTAATAGTTTCCAGGTTGCCTAGGAATGTGGAATGAGAGTCTTGGGACATTGTTGGGGACCTATAGCAAGCTACGACCTGAATCATCGTCTTATCCAATGTTAGTTGCACCTGGAGTATCTCAGATGCATTATGCGGCACTACTAGTCTGGAGGTGTTCATATCCTTTACGGATATGGAGACACCACCGCCTTTGGAGCTTTGGTCCATGTTCTGAGGCCAAAAGGTGTGGAATGAGTCATAAAAAACAACACCAAGCTCCTAACTACATATAATATTTCAAGTGATAAAGTTAAAGATGTTATTATCAATTATTGGGATTTTTTACAGAAAGATGTTTTGTTACGAAAAATTATAAATAAGAAAGTATATATGTCATATAAGAGAGGGCAGAATTTAAAGGACATATTGGTTAGAGCTTATTTTATATCACCTGAAGTCAGCCTTTTTATGTCTCCAAGATTATATGAAACAGTGACTTGTAATAGTTACTATGTATGTAAACATATAGTGTCCACCTTTACTATGATTAATAAAAAGAAATTTGCTGTTAGTGGTCACTATGGATGTAATATGGAAGGTATTATTTATTATCTGAGGTGTCCCTGCAACCTTTACTATATAGGACAAAGTAAAAGAAAGTTTAAGGTGCAGTTGTAGGACCACATCAGAGATGTAAAAAAGAATAGAGCTGAAAGCTCTATAGCTATGCATTTTTCGGATAAACATAATGGTGACCACACTTTACTACTGGCAACTGTTTTGGAAAAAGTTTTTGTTAAAACAGGAGATGAGGGCTTGTTAAAGAACATGCTGCTAACAAAAGAAGCAATATATGTTTTAAAGTATAATACTCTCTCCCCAGAAGGACTTAATTTAGAATTGGACTGGAAATGCTTAAGTTGATTGTTTTATTACATAATTGGATAATTGATTAGTTGTTGGTCTGTATATAGGGAAGGTTTTTTATGTATTGCATATCACTTCATGAAGGCTGTTTGGCCAAGGAGTTAAAGTGCAATAAACAAGTGGAATGGAGCTTGGCGGTGTTTTTTATCCTGAATTTTTTGGATTTAAGTGTTTGCTGTGGTTTTACTGTGGAGTGAGTTATAGCCTGGTAGTGCAGGGGTGCTTTCTGTTGCTTTAAACCATGTCTCTGTTACAGCACAAATGTTGATGCTCTCCATTTTGAAGAGTGCTTTGAGTGAGTGCATCTTGAGATTTAGACCTCTAGCATTGAGCATCATGACCCTGAGATTGCATTTATTTATAGCTGTTACGGAGGTAATTTGGTCTTTGTAATACCACCTAAAAAGGCACTATAGTGGTGGCAAGAGCCTAAGCCAATACTCAGAAACCCAGGGGTGACAGATGCATGCCATCTCTGGCAAAGCATCGAGGTCTGTTAATCATGTCATCCCAAGCAAACAGATACTGGATCCCCTTAGAATGACACCAGAAACTTAGCCAATTGTTGAAGTCAATCATTTTCTGTTTGTACTCTGGTATCATTCTGGGTGATGGTAAGATACTGCTCAGGGCTAGGGTCATATCTGCCTGGGCCACATAATCCGAGAGCTCCACCATGTCTCTTTTCATGTAGTCCAGGGTGGTGTGTCTCAGGTCATTCACTCCCACATGGGCAATGACAGAGTCATACTTGTACTTGTTGTGGAGTGACCTGAGTGCATGTGTTATGTTTAGGATTCTGGCACCTGATAGACAGCTGACTGTTACCTTCTCCTTATTCAATCTAGTGAGTGGGACGTCAATGTGCCTCACTATTGAATCACCTATGATTATTGTATTGGGCAAGCTGTTTTGCCTTAGGGGGACAGGTTGAGTGGCACACTGTGTAGGTGAACTATGTGTCTTGTGGTTTGTGCTGTGTTGTGATGGTCGAGTGCGTTTCTGCCTTGGAGGTCTCTGCTGTTTGGGTAGATTTATATTGAGAGCCTCCATGAAGGTGGGTGTGTGCTTTGTGTTTTTATGTGAGGGCTGTGATGATGAGTGTTCTGGAGGGCTTTGTGTTCTATGTGGTGTGGTGCAGGTGTCAACTTTCTCCTCTTGACCAGCTATTCCAGTCTTGGCTGGAGAGTGCATGGCTTCCAGTTTGGAGATATAGCCACATCTCTCACAAGTCTGAGTGTTGGAAGGCAAGAGGAGAAGGTTGTCTGTGTACATGAGACAGTTGCTACACTGCCTCAGAATGCCCAAGTTCAACAGGTTAATAAGAGAAAGCACAGGAAACTGACCTTTAGACATGTCAAGAGGGATGGTCATCATTACTAAGTACTGGAGCTGTTTCCTTATAGGACGTCTAGTGCTGATAGCATGTAATTCTATATTACTATGTGTGTCCCTAAGTCCCTGACTACTGGGTCAACTCTAAGGAGTGTGTTGTCAATACGATAGTTACCAGGGGTGGATGGTTTCCCGAAGGATACTATTATGCATTTCCTGGCATTTAGTTTTAGCCCATGGCTCTGACACCAGCTGTTTGGTTGTGTCAGCACTTCCTGGAAAACATTTGCGTCAGTGCGTGATTCAATGACCGCTCCTAATTTGAAATCATCTGCAAATGTAGTCAGCCAGAGATCACTGACACTGGCCTTGGCTTCACAGAAGTAAATGACAAAAAGGAGTGGTCCAAGGACTAATCCCTGAGGGACTCCACTTGTGACTGGCCTTTTTGTTGAGGTGGATTCCCCAATTCTAACTTCTTTGGCCTGTCTGTGAGCCAGTTAGCTATCTACTGGGTGATATATGGGTTTGTACCTAACCTCTTGAGTTTGTCAACAATGCCTGAGTGGGTTATTAAGTCAAATGCCTTGGCCAGGTCAATGTATGCAGTGTGAACCATTGTCCTTCATCCATTGGTTTGGTGACCTTCTTAAGGAAGTCCACCAGGTTGAGTAGGCATGACCTGCCTTAATGAAAACAAATTGATTTGATTCCAGTCTCTGCAGGTTTACTATACTGTTACCGATCAATTTCATGATAATCCTTTCCATGGCTTTGCATATAAGACTAGTGAGATGTATAGATCTATAGTTTCCATGCTCTGTAGGTGGCCCACCTTTGTGGAGAGGGATAACTATTGTTGTTCTCCATTCAAGAGACACAAAGCCTGTTTGGATGCTACAGTTAAATAGCAGTTTCAGAGGGCCTGATAGGTCATGAGTCATGCTATTTAGAAGGCATCCTGGATATTGTCTGGGTCCACTAATGCAGTGTTCTTGGCTTTAGACAGAACATCGAGGACATGTTCCCTAGTGATAGCAGGGGGAGTTATATTTGTTGGTATTTCCTGAGGTGAGGTTGAAGGGAAGAGAGGGGGTAAAGTCGGAGCTGAATCTTTCAGCCAGTAGGTTTGCTATAGCTTCTGGCTCAGTATAGGTGGATCCATTTACAATGAGCTCTGTACACAATTGTGCATTGCCTTTGTGGTTGTAGACATAACTAAAGAATGCCTTATGCTTGCCCATGACCTGGGATGCCAAATTCACCTGAAATTTGGCTTTGGTAGACTTTATTTCTCTTCTGAGTTGTTTGCTTAGTTTGATGAGAGTGCTTTTATCCCACAGGTTGCTTTTTGTAATGGAGAAAATGAGCCACCAAAGTTAATTACCAAAATGTTTTCTAAAAATCTTTTCACAAGAAAACACAATAATACATGCACATTTATAATGTTTATCAGGTTTGAAGCACTACAAAAATTACTTTGCAAATAAATAAATAAATAAACAAGATTCATGAAACAGATACTAAAAGAACTCAGGAAAAACATGTTAGGTTAGGAAAGGGAAAATCATAACTCAACTCAGTAGTAAATAAAATAAATAAAAATAGGTTGATATCACAACAACTTCATCAACTTTTTTTCTGTGAAAAACTAAAGTGAAAAATGTGTAATAATTTTGCAACTGACCTTTATTCAAAACTGACACTCAAGTGCCACTTAGGTCAAGTGGATAGGAGACAAAATACAATTGTAACAAGAAAGAAGGAAATACATGAATTAAAATAAATCACTTAAAAAGAGACAAATAAAGCTTTTAAAAGAGTCATACTTGGTTAGGAATATTTTAAACCTTACTTCAAGTGTAAAATATTAAACAGTTGATAATTATGTTTTACAGTTAATAATAAAAAAGCATTCCTTTAAGTAAAGGATCTGACACTATAAGCTTTGAAATGCTGTGAAAGAAAAATGTTCCATTAACTAGCTTTGAAACTTTAAGCTTAATGCAAGGGAAAGTAAGAAAGAGTAATTGTCTATTTGGAACAGATGGGAAGAGGAAGGTGACATGTTTACAGCATGAATTTCTGCTTCATTTGCAGTAACTCATTCAAGATACTATGTTTCGTGTTTGCTATGCCAAGGGCTAGTGCACCAGTGAATTACTTTAAATCCAAAGGGAATGAGGCATCCCAGAGGACAGGGAATGACTCAGCTGATTGGAACTGTAAATTAGAATGGGCACTAAAAGAAGTGACAATGAATTCCATGGACATACATAAACATATCACGCTGTTTATTATCCACTGCATGTCTTTTGTACTTCTAATTTCTATACCAGAGTGTAAGGGCACCCAATAAAGTAAAGTAGGAAACAACAGTGAATCATAATAGATCCCATATTAGAAATCCATTATACCATCATTTCTACATCTCTCCCAAAAAGACATTCTAGTTTTATTACTAACAGTCTGGTTTCTTGTAAAATAGCAATCTTTATTTTTAATCTTCCTAAGCATAATACTGTGTATGCGAGTGGATGACAGGTTCCACAGTAAGGCTATAGAGAGTCTGATTTTATTGCTACATAAAACCAAATATTTGTTATGTGTTTGCACAATGGAACTTTGAAAAGCAAATAAATGTAGACGCACTGGCTAAGAAGCTTTGTTTCTGTGGCTACAGTATGACATGCACTTATGAGAGTAACTTCAACTCACAGACCAAGAATTATATAGCAGGATACACATAAGGAGCAGTAAGTCTGAAGCAAATCTAATTCTAATTTGTACTTATTTTTTATTACACACTATTAGTCATTTTATATGTGAGTCTTTTACAGAATCCATGTATATAATAAATGATTCAGTAATCGTATAGCTAAAAGGTTGGAAAAAGTATCACAATGTGCTCACTCAATCTTACTCCAATTTCCACCTGTCATTTTGGCATAGCAAACTATGGTAACCAAATACTGCTGTTAAGTGACTAAAGGCAAGGCTGACTGAAATAATGTTCAGTAAATCATCATAGCTTAAAGCAAACAAACAAAATAATCAGGAAAATGATATGCAATTTATTGTCTTTTTCTGCTAAACACTGTGTAGTATAACAAAATGATGCTTCTTTAAAGAAAAATATCCTAAATTGGGAACACCTTCCTTTTTAGTGAACTAATTAAAGATACATTACTTTTTATCAGTCTTACTGAATGATGATATACTCATATGGGTGTGAAACCTTAGACAGAAATATAATCAGCTAGATAGATAGATAGATAGATAGATAGATAGATAGATAGATAGATAGATAGAAATCTAAAGTTATACATCAATAAACAAAAAAACAATAGTAGTATATTTGTGATCATTCCATAGACTACTTAGCAATAAATATGTTTTGCCTTTATTATTCTTTATTTATTGTGCTGCTAATATTTAAATGATAACATGTTTAGTTTTCTTACTTTAAGATGTCACTTTTCCTTTAGGCATTCATTTTTTTCAATATACATACTCACGTAATGACTCTCTTGTTTGCCTGTAATACAAAATCATTTTGTTCCCATTGAATTCTCAGTGCTTTTGTATGAATCCTCAGTGAACAGTAAAAGTCTAGTAGTTAGATAACTGCGTTTCATAAACCTTCCTTCCTTCCCTGTCTTTTTCTTTCCTTCTTTTTTTCTTCTTTCGTTTCTTCCTTCTCATTTTCAATCTTCCCTTCTTGCTTTTATCATCTTACACTACATGGCCTAACCCGCTCATGTTCACAGGGAAGGAACAGCCTGTCTTGGCATCCACCAATCAAAAGGCAGAGAATCAATCCTAGATGCGGTGCTGATATATTGTACTATGTGACCAAATTGCAAAAAATACATTAACGTTTTATTGTGTCATCTAATATGGGAAAAAATGTAATGTCTAAGCAAAAGCAAGGCACAGAGGTATAACTGTGAGAAATGTGTGTGCACAAGTAATTTAATGTTTAAATGTAGATATATGAATGGAAGAAGACTTTCTCCTTACTTTATCATTCCGTCATGCTAACAATGTTTGTTTTGGTGCAACAAAATGCACCTGTGTCCACTGGTGTTGTGGAGGACTGATAGGCTGTACAAGAGTGGACTACATTGTGAACAAAAACCTGTCATTTGTATCAGAGAACAGAAAGTGTACTAAGATACTGTTATGCTATAGTTTGTATCAGCAGAACAGAAATGCATTGTTTTTATTTATATAATATTCCAAATGACAGTTTACTAATGCAGTTCATAAGTAATCAGTGAATACTGAAATGATTAAAACTACAAGAAAATGAATAAGCTAAACATGAAAAATGCATCGGAAGGACTTAGCCATTGGCTATATAATTCAACCAGCTGCGCCAAATTCTTCTTATTTGTTTTCTTATTATTATTATTTCTATAACCAGGGTATATTTACATAAAGACTTGCTTCATCTTCTGAATAATTATAAAATATTTATGCAAAACTTAACTGTATCCATATATGGAATTGCTGTTATTAGTGCAGCAATATTAGCAGTCATTCTTTACTATCATATGCTTGTAAATTCATTTTGCATCCATTATTCCTTTTCTTGCTATGCATCTTCACCAACACATAGAAGGAATGCCTTTGAGTCCCTTCTTGACTAACATACCAAATGCTGATATGCCAGGGATCAAACATAACACCAGAAAATAAGGGCAGTATTCATTGTCTTGCCCTTTGATGGTGCATAGTGCTATTCGACAAATAGTGATGCTATGTGGATATGCAATGGAAACACAGAGGTGTTTTGGTAAACATGCTTCCATACAGCAAAAGTGTAACATACTTACAGCATATATGTTTGGGGGCGAGTGACTATAAGGACAAGGCACCTTAGACATTGGCGTATTACTCTGAATCATATAGATAAATGTAAAGGGGCCTCATTTGCATATAAAACACATAAAAGACCCTGAACATACATGAGTAATGTGTAACAGCACCATTGATAAGGGGATTTATGCAGAGTAATGGGTATCACAATGAAACAGCTCAAGAAAGGTAAAAATAATTGATTTTGCTATCCTTGAAGTGCTTGTGCATACATGGACAAAGTACTGAAAGGATACCCGGGGGAAATAATTAATTCTGGTATCATTGATGTGCTTGTGCATACCTGGAAAAATTATTAAAGAGCTTGCTATTGGAAATGATTATTTTTTTGCCATTAAAGTGCTTGTGCATAGATTGGTTCATGGATTGCAAAGAAGATACAAGATGAGTAGCAGCACTTTTTACAAGGGACATGCATACAGCATATGTATTTGACTATCAATCGCAAGAACACTTCATAAGCATATGCCACTTTACACAATTTCTCATTTACATCTCATTATGCTTAATTGGCTTATAATAAACCACAGGCAGCACTTGTTAAAGTAAATGGCCTCCATGAATCACTGCCTAGCTACGCTCACTTGAAGACTTCACAGGTACCCCGAACATGTTTTCTCAACAGTATGAGTATCAGCAGAACACTTGTGATGTTATAAAAGAATTAAATGTATAATGCTGAAATTCAATGACAATGTGCTAAACAGTGTAACAGCAATATGCAAACATTTTTACTACCAGCATCAGCCTGAATGGTGAGGGGAGGCAGTGTAACGTCATGGGATATATAAAGTATGAGTGTGCATTTTTCTGCAAGAGCAGCTCTATAATTTCATCATTACAGAATGGAAAGACTACCAAAGGGTGGGATTACGGACAGCATTTCAGTCTTGGACAAAGGTATAAAAGATGGAAGAAGAGACATAGTGCAGAAAAGCAAGTATGATACATGCCAAACTGGTGCTATGCTTGACTTTGTAGAGAGAATTTAAGCATTTGCATGATGCAAAACATGTTGAATTCAAAAGAAATATATTTGCCCAAATCAAATAATTTAGATTTCCAGACTAACACTCCTTGGAAGTGAGAATAATTATGCTAACAGTAAAAGATTCCTATCACAGAGTTTAACCCCTTTATTCAGTGGTGGATTGGGGAGCAGTAGTTTAAGTCTATGCATTTATTTTCATTTATTTATGTATTTTCTTTCTTAAATTAACTGTGTATATCATATACATGCACATCATGTTTCTTCATAGCATCAAACAGTCCTGTTCCTGTGATGAAACTGTTAGGCTATCTTGGAGCACAGGCTTCTGATATTACAACTGTATTTTCTTCTGTTCACCAACATGTCTAGTTTGCAGTGAAATTGTTGTAATTTTCCAACAGTTCTTAGTTTCAGTGGTATAATATGCATAATAAATCTATCTAATTTGGTTGGTGGCTTGATGGTAATAGAACAGTTGGTGTCACCGTGTATATGCCTTCTGTGAATACTATAGATATCTAAATATGTAAGCATTATCAGTAAAAGGCCTCAGAACCAGACATAATTTACTTTGGACGAATCAATAATTCATACTGTACAGACATAAAATTACAGTCTGCTTATTTGCTTTCTCGAGTTTCATCATTTTACTGTTAGACAATTACTTCCATCCTTTATGTGGAGGATAGTGGACATTTTTCCATAAAACATGAACACGTAAACAAGAACTGCATCCTGCATTCTGTGGGCTAAGCATCTGCAGCAAACAGCTTCTCGTTTCAGGCAAATGTTAGGGTTCAGTCTGAAAATTAAAAATAGTTCTCAAATTTATGTTGAGTAAATTTTTGTTTTTATTGGAGTGTCGCCCTCTTAAACTATTTTAAACTAATTTAATCTGCAGCTAGCCCTTCTAAGTCTTCCTGGATATTTGCATGATTCATTTGCATTCAGCTTTTGCGATGCTTGTCTCAATATATTTGAAACCCTTTCAGCAGCATGTTACCTTAACACTATCAGGGATGGACTTAATAGTATATGGCAAGTGTGCCCAGCTGCCCTGGGTCAGACCTAGATAAGCTTCAGATTGAATTGCTGGAAAGCAGGGTTATGACCACAGGCTTTCCACAGATTCCACACTCTTTACCTTCATTTCACTTCCTTGCAGAGTTATCTTATCAAAGGTAACTGACTCCTACCATATATTATTTTACATGCACACACACCAGGATTACTGGAAAGGTCTGGTAATACCTTTTCAGTGCCTATATCCCTACATGCTTATATGATACCATGCTGTCACTAGTCTGATGAGTCTGACATCTCAGAATAATATCACTCAACATATCAGCCATATCATAATAGCTTTTAGGAGTGGTAGTAAAAGCAGTCTAAATTTAAAGCATGGGTTTCAATAGCTGTATTTCATCAGTGCAGTGCAATAATTACCTTTTATACCCAAATAATCATTCAGCCAGGTAGAAGCTTTTATGGTTTAATTATTAAATAGTTTGCTTATATCATACAAAGTACACTGGTCATTACATTCATGGGCATTGTATTCTTTTTATAATGAACTTCTGAGGTTGCTCAAATTGCTGCATATGCCTGGTCAGGTACTTACCAAAGGGAGCATTGTACTCTATGATTGGTCTGATAAGGGCAGAGTACAGTGGGATAATGACTTCTTTGGACCTAGATGCCATGCCCTTACTTATAAGCTGTACAACATAAAAGGATTTCCTCACCATTGTGGCCACATGGTGGTCAAAGATAGGGCTAATTTCTATGTGCCTACCCAAATACCTCACCATTGGGTCAACTCTTATGGGTGTATTATCAGTATGGTAATTAGTGGGGATGGTTGACTTCCCAGAGGGATTGATTATGCATTTCTTAGCAGTGAGTTTAAGAACATTGCTTTGGCACCATTTGTTAGTCAGTGATAGACCTTCTTAAAGAATGCTAGTGTCTGCAGGGGAGCTGGTGATAACCCCCAGCTTACAAGCATCTGCAAACTCCGTCAGCCATAAACCTTCCATACTTGTTCCATTTCAGAGAAATAGATGCCAAAAAGGAGCAATCCCAGTACAGAGCCCTGGGTGCTCACCTAGTGACTGGCCTCTTGTTGGAGGTCGCCTCACCTATTTTGACATCCCAGGTCCTATCAATGGCAAGTGTGGTTATTCCTAAATTAGTGAGCTTGTCTATATTGCCTGAGTGTTTTTTTTTTTATCAAAAGCCTTAGTCAGGTTGAGGTAAACTGTCTGCACAGTCTTACCTTCATCAAAATCTATGAGGACCCTCTCAAAAAAGTTCACCAGATTTAATAGGCATGGCCTTCCTTTAACAAAGCCAAACTGTGATGGGACCAGTGTTTGCAGTTTACCAGAGTGGCTTGCCTTTTGAGTTTGTCTTATTCTGAATATACGTGAGCATAACTCAACAGAGATTTTGTAAATAGCTCAGGATATGCTATGGTGTTTTCATGGTTTGGGGGTGCTTGGAATTTAGCCAAGGAATTGCTTAGTAGAGGGAGAGAGATTAGCCTTGGAACAGTTCCTAAAGGTTGCTGGTTTTACTGGATCCCCATATTCAATTGCTGTTTCAAGTAATACTGCCTTATGGTCAGATCTGACAAGCTAAGATATTACATTGGGTGAGGAACCTTGCCTCCCCACCATGTTCATGAGTGCCAGGTCAAGGATGTTTGTACTCCTGGTAGGGGAATGGACCAACTGTTCCACATATACATATTGAGGGAGAGGGCTTACACCCATGTTTGGGGTGCAGGGGGGCTTGCTCCCTGTATTTTCTTTTCTTCTTCTTTTTTTTTTTTTGAGTTTTGCCAGCTTGGGACTGCTGCTGTTTTGATTAATAGTCTCCCAAGGTTTTAAATGTTTTGTGTTTGAATAATCTCATGTCATTAAAACAAGTTGTGATTATTCATAATTGACCTGCCACGATCCTAATCACTGAAGACAACACTGGTCATAGTGCAGCCATCATCCAGAAAACCATGAGGGAATTTTGTACCGTAATCTCCCAGCAGAGGCTGACATGTAGACCCAAAGAGATGAAGGTCTACAGTACCTTCCTTGTGAATGTGTGTTTTCTTGCACACACCATATGAAAGTTATCAGAAAGATGCTGTTTGGCAGTGCCATCTGTTGACTTAAAGGCCATGTCTGACATATCCTGACACCTCTTTATCCAGTAGATGCTGGCAGTGAAACTATCTGGATCATGTCCCTTCCTCAAGCATGTAAGAGTTAGCATAAGCCATTCAGCCTCCACCTTCCTCACTCATTGACTTCTCAATCTCTGTTATCAGTAGTTGAGCCAAGGACTTCTGAGTTGCACTCAAAGTAAAGTTGTACAGTATAAAGATCTGTCTGATCTAAAATGATGAATAATAAAATAATGATATTATGACAGAAAGCATAAAACCTGATGCCTTAGTCATAGGCATTTATATGAAGAATGAAAAGGTCTATTACACTTGTGATGAGATAGATGACAAACCTTCCTGCTTCACCAGGGATGGTCTGCACATCTTTTATCAAGGCTTACCATTCTGACTAAAGTCTTTGCTGCCCCCATAGTACCTTTTTAGTCAGATTACATCTCATGGAGATCCCAAACTAGTAAATTCTAATTTGTAATGCATTAATGTGGTTTTATGCAATGCCAAACATTTTAACAAGAAATGTCCAGTCTTGCGAACTTAAGGATTTCTTGCAACTTGAACATATTTCTATATGTGTAGTTAAAAACACAAGGTTTCCTAACAGTGAAATCACTCTCATGACTTTTGTGTTTATTATATCTTCATATCTACTGGCAATTGTAGGGAAGAATCAATATTTGTCACAGATATCATCACATCATGACAGATTCCTTGTAATCCACATTTTAACTCCTAGAAGTGAAACTCATTATAAACAAGACTATTTACCACTTCTTTTATAGATAAAGAACATGTTCCAAGTCCCTTTCTGAGCATGAAACTTAATGCATTATATGAAAGTCTTATTAAACTCAACAGCTTTCTTCTGGGGGAATTCAACTATCTATCAATTCACTAGCTGACCTATAAAGCCAAAAGTCAGCATGCCCAGAATTTCATTATCAACTCTCTTTCAGAAATAGTTAACCAGACTACAACATCCTTCAATATCCTTGATGTAGTCCTCACAAATATGACCACTTCTTGCTTGTTAAATCAAACCACAATTTATTAAAACTAGTGGCACTTAGCTCTGTGTTTAGAGACTTCTCAAAAGTAAACTTTTTTCAGTTACTTGATGATCTAAACAAATTTTGTTGAATTCTCCTCCAATAGATCCTATTGTTAAAGCCACTTCTTCTACCTCTGACTTTTACTCCTACTTAAATAGTTGTATTGATAAGGCATTCCCTACTGGCACTACCTATAAAGAAAAATTTAAAAACAATCCCATGTGGTAGAATACCCATGTAAGTAAAATATATAACAACAGAAAGAAACTGTTTGATGCTTACAAAAGGTCTCATTCCATCTACCTTAAGAACATACTGAACATAAGCAAACGAAGAAAAAGCTTAAGGGAACAATTATAGGTTCATAGGTAGGTACTAGGCTATTGGCCCTAGGGCCTATATAAGCCTAGCCAAATGGTACCCTGGCTTTTTCTACCCAAGAAAATTATTTTCCTATGCCCCTGTCAAACAGAGCCACAGAAGTGATCCCCAGGGTGAATTTCCTATCTCCCATCCAATCATCAAGATTTTTTCTTGAAGAGTGCTAATGAGGACCTTTGTTTGATATTGATAGGTCATTTGTTTCAGAGTATGGAAAGTCTCTGGGACAGGAATCTATCCCTCCAGCATGTTCTGTTTATTGTGGTGACAAGGTTTAGGTCCCTAGAGCGTGTACATCGGAGGGATTGGAATTTCTTTAAGTAGAACATGTCCAACAGCTCTGGGCTTGACATAGCTTTGTATGTTAGGCAGAGATTGCCTCTGAGTAGGCAATATGCGACAGAGTAAAGCTGGAGTTTTTTGAGACAGTCTTCGTAGGGCATCTGTTTGAGGCTGGTAATCCTCTTTGTGAGGTATTTCTGTGGCCTTTCCAGTTGTTGTAGATGTCTTGTGAGGTACATACCAAAAGGGTTGTTGTACTCTATAATGGGTCAAATGAGTGATGAGTAGAGGGGAACAATGACCTCTTTTTTTCTGGATGAGAAACCTTTTGTGATGAGGTGTGCCACATAGAAGGATTTCCTGACTACTGTGGCGATGTGCTTATCAAAGGAGAGACTACTGTCCACCTGTGTCCCAGGTCTCTTATCACACTTTTGGTGTTAAGTAGACTACCACTTATATGGTAGTTCATGGGTACAGAGTTTTTACCAAAAGGGATGACAATGCACTTTTTGGCATGGAGCTTGAGGCCATGGCTTTGACACCAGGCATCTGTCTCAGTGATGCCCTTTTGTAGGATGTCCACATCGTTAGGAGTTTTGATTATGGCTCCTAGTTTGCAGTCATCTGCAAACTTTGTTAGCTAAAGACCTTCTGTGTTAGCCTGTACTTCAGAGAAGTAGATACCAAACAGGAGAGGACCTAGGACTGAACCCTGTGGTTCTCCACTTGTCACTGGTCTGAAGTTGGATTTAGAGTCTGCTACTTTCACAGTGTGGGTTCTGTCAGTGAGCCAGTTGGCAACACATCTTGTGACATAGGGATTTATACCTAGTTTAGTGAGTTTATCTATAATTCCAGAGTAGAGGATGGTGTCAAAAGCCTTGGCGAGATCTAGATAGGCTGTGTGAACCACCTTACCCTCATCTACAGCTTTGGTGACCGCTTCAAAGATGTCTATCAGGTTTAGGAGACATGATCTGCCTTTTACAAACCTGAACTGGGTAGGGCCCAGAGTATTGAGATTACCAATGTCATTGTTTATAAGTTCCATGATGTTACATTCCATAGTCTTGCAGAACAGGCTTATCAGGCTAATGGGGTGGTAGTTCCTGGGATCCGTGGTGGCTCCCCCTTTGTGAAGTGGGATAACCATTGCTGTGCAGCATTCAGTGGGCACAAAACCTGAGGTGAGGCTATGATTGAAGATGGTACTTAGGTGGGGTGCCAGTTCGTTTTGTAGTTCATGTAGAATGCAGCCTGGGATGTTGTTAGGTCCCATGGATGCTGTGTTCTTGGCTTTGGAGAGTGTGTTTTTTACCTGTGCAGCCGATATTACAGGAACTTTGCATTCTTCCGGTATAGAGATGGGCCCTTTAGGGGATGAGAGAAGGGTAAAGTTAGCACTGAACCTATCTGCCAGGATGTTGGCAATATCAGTTGGTTCTGTATATTTAGTGCCATTGCGCTGTAACTCAGAGCAGATCTGGGTGTTGCCATTGAGATTCTTGACATAGCTATAGAATGCTTTGTGGTTGTCTTTAGAATCAGTGGCAATTTTGCTTTCATAACTATCTTTGGAGGATTTTATAAAGGATCTCAGCTTCTTACTGAGGCTAACCACGGAGTTCCTCCAATCATGGGATTTTACTCTTTTTTGCAGCAGTTTCTTTCTTCTGTATGAGCTTAAAATAATAACTAAAACCAAAAATAAATACTAATCTTTCTTTAACTATGTCAGGAAGTTAAGAAGTAACACCCAATAATGTTCAGAGCTAGTCCACAATAATACTACACTCTCTAATGCAAAATAAATAGTATCCTAGCTTATAAATTTAACGAACATTTTACTCCACTTTTTCCATAGGTTCCTTGATCACAGCCACCATTTTTATTACTATGGATCAAGTTTTCTCAAATCTCTGAAAAACTAAGAGTACTTCATCCATAGACACTGATAATATACCAGGCTGACTGATTATCCGAACCAAATATGGCCTTTCTAAACCCCTACATTACCCCTGTCAGTCCACTGGTTACATTCCTGAAGCCTGGAAAACAGCCATTGTAATGCTATTACACAGGGTGGCCTAACAACAGATCATGGGAACTATAGACCCAATAGTTTCACTGGCCTCATATCTAAAGCTATGGAATACATTATGTCAGACCCCAATAACTGAGACATGGAAAAATCTCTTAATCTTGGACACTGATCAATTTTGCTTTGTCAAAAAAAGGTCCTGCCTCTTTAACCTTATTTATTTCTTTGAAAATGTAACCAAAGTAGTTGATAGAAGTTATGCAGTACATAGAGCATATAAAGACCAGGCCAAAACCTTTGACACTATCCCTATGCATACGTTATTGACTTGAAACCTGAACACAAATCCTTATATTGTGCAGTGGATAGCTAACTGGCTGTCTGATAGAATCTATGTGGTTAGATTCATAGATGCCACATCAGAAAGCAAAAAAAAACACGTTACCAGTGGTGTACCACAGGGCGCAGATTTGGGCCTTCTTCTATTTGGCATATATTTCTCTGACTTTCAGGCCAGCACTCATGGCTTATTGTTAACCACATCTGTGGACGTCTGTAATTTGGGTGTTGTTATTTGATCTTCAACTGCCGCACAATTGCTCTAACACAGGTTACACCATTTTAGCAGTTGAGGCAAGACAATGGTCTTAAATTAAAATGTAAAAAAAATGTATCATAGTTCATTTTAGTAAACAAAACAGTTTCACTTAAATTATAGCTGATGCACCCCCTCCAGTCAAACACTGCTGAAAGGGATCTAGATCTTCTTGTTGATAAGACCTCATCATTTGATCATAATATCTCCATAGCAGTTCAGAAAGCCTTTTATCTAATTTATCTCTTCTAAAGGCATCTCTGTTAGGGCAAAAGAAGTCTTAATTCCCCTTTACTCTTATCCTGTCATACCTTGAATACAATTCACCTTTCATACATTTGTCTAAACATATCACACAATTGAATGACCTCAGAGATTCATAACTAAAAGATCAGTGGCCTCATATAGCTTATTTATCAGGAAAGACTGGTAGCTCTTTCTCTGTACTCAAGTCTCTTACACATTGTTCCTTAGGGATCTGTTTAGTCTTTTGAGCCATGAAAGATTCAGCTTTATTTGACCTGCTATGGTGCACCAAATACTCAGTTAAAGGAAATAAACCTTCAACAGCAAATATATAAGGCACACTAGTATGAGAGATTCATATCCTAATGCATCACAAAGCTCAGTAACAAACTTCCACTACATATCAAGCAGAGTAGCACCCTTGCCATCTTCAAAGTAGACCTAGAAAATTGGATGAGCAACCTCAAATTCTACCCTGCCTATCCTGTCTTCCCCTCTTTGAGGGTAGTGAGAACATTTGAAGAAAGTTTCTTTGCTAGGCTTGTGATGGTCTGCAGAATGATTGCCTAGTACTTATCTATGAACCTGAACCTATGAATCTATAAAATAGAAAAGGAAGAAAATTAAAAGCAATAAGAGAGTAACACTATTAATGAAAACTCAAGGGTGACGTTGGATAGCTAGAAGCAGTAGAGAGAAAAAGGGAAAGATCATTAAATAAACCAGATGCAAAAAGAAGGGATGATCTGACAGATACATGTCAGGGAGAAATGAAGTAGGTCTGAGAAGTAAGGAGGATATCAAGATGAATTTAAAGCATGGGCAACCTGTCCATCATCGCTGTAATTGGAGAACAAACGTTCTGCAGCAGGGTGTTAATGTACAGGTAATGCCCACTGAAAAACAAGTCTGACACTTCATGGCAGCATATTAAGCTGCCATGGAACTTGGACTGTAAGAAAGCTAATGGCTGCCATTATATTACACACACACACACACACACACACACACACACACACACACACACACACACACACACACACACACAATAGTGTGTGTGTGTGTGTGTGTGGGGTCTGCATGAGAGAAAGAGAGAGAGAGAGCATATGCATGCATGAAAACGAGGTTGACTTGAGCCATTATACACTCACTAAGCAGCACTTTTGCTGCTAAAATTGTTGCAGTCTAAAATTAAAAGAAACATTAACAAACAAAAACGTGTTTGTGTGTGTGGGTGTTTGCGTTGCTGTCTGCATGTGTGAGTGTACGTGTGCTTGTGTACAAGAAAGCAGAAGTGTGTTTGTGTGTGAAGGAGAGTGTAAGATTGATTGAGTAGTGGCAGCAGCATTTAAAAGGTATGCATACTTCTCAACTTCTTATCTCAAGAAATCTGGACAAAGTCTAAAATAAAGGGGGGCAAAGGCTCAAAAAATAGGAACGGATCTTAAAAATTACTGTTATAATATTTAAAAAAGCTGCTAGAATAAACATATTTGTTTTAGCATGCATTTTCTGAAGGAGATAAAGTTTGAATTTCAAGTGTATGTCATTATTTAAATGCTTCAATCCCCAATGATTGCCAACAACACACACATTTTATGAGTAAGAAACCAAATGAGGTAAATATCTGGACATTTTTTAAAAATCGTATATTTTGGATGTAAAATACTTCCTCCAGCACCATTTTCATATACTGCAGCAAGTTTGAAACATTATTTGGAGGAACTATTTTCCATTAAAACATTAAAAGAACAATACTAATACAGGAATAAAAAATAAATAAGTACAACACACTTTTTTTTACAAACAGACGATTCTCAAAGTGCAATAATACCCTACAGGCTGAGTGTTACTGTGTAAATAGTGCCTTTCCAAGGGTAAAAAAAGCTCAACAATTTTCAATTTTTGAATGAAAGACTCTAAAAATAATGTAATTGCAGTAGTCAAACAACAGTATCTCCAGCTGAAGAACAGCAGTCTCCCCTACTATAAGTGCCTAACCACTAGGTTGTGCTTATATAGTGCATTCTAACCCCTCTGGACACTGGAAATATGTCAGTCAGGTGTCAAATCATCATTCATGAATCTCACAATCTGTGCAAAGTGTTGCTCAGGTAAAAATGGTGTGAGTACATACACTATGCTGTACAGACACCCTGGCAATACAAGAATGAGTATTGAGAGGTAGGTTTCACTTAGGGCTTCCAAGTGCAACTCATTAACAATAGTGCCTGAATAATTGGTTGTTTAACACTTCTGTAACTTTGATATACACTTACAGAGGGTGTAGCAAGGAGAAAAAAAAACTAACAAAAGAAATGTGAGAGTACTGTGACTTACATAAAAGATAAAACATTATAACATATCTCTGAATATGTGCTTAACAGGTAAATATGCCATATCTAAATACATGCAAAGCATAATGCCATCACTTATAAATATATCAAAATGCACTTACTAGTAATGAAATAAAGAAAAGAACACACCATAGTATTTCATACATCTGTCATCATTGTAACATGATTATGTAGGCTAACTGTTGCAACTATCAGAAACATGTAGATATCAAATGTGAAATGACAAAAGACAACTTCATAACTTAGATATATTGCTCCATAAAAGTAAAGTGTTAGAATATCAAAGCCTGAGTAAATATTCTTCACTTTCTCTTCTTCATAAGCAAGTCTCTGTATGTGGCACACACTACTAATCTTCTCAATGTTTCATGTTAATGCCATGATTTCAATGTTCAAATTTGGAGAAGGCAATGGCTGCATGAAACTAGGGATCATTAATATGGAGATCTTCTTCATGTCAAAGCAAAGAGTTGGGAGGGTGGCCTAATGGTTAAGGTTTTTTCCTTACAAGCACAAGGTGCAGGGTTTGAGTCTCACAAGGGATAATTGTCTAGGCTTAAAATGGCTCGCAAGGGCAGTTAGCTTAGTATGAATCTATGAAATCATCATACATGACAATTTTTTTCTTTCTCTCTCTATTTTTTTTCACTTCATCCTTTGTGAAAAGCTTGGCATTGCACCTTGATGACTGTCAGTGGGCACTAGTACTGAGCAATGGTTCACTTCTAAAGGCGAAAACTACACATTTAATATGGAATACTGTCAACAGTGCAAATAGGACTGGCACTGGTGTGCTTTTGTCAGTTCTCTGCATAGTACTGAGTGACGAAAGTGCACCTGTCAAGTATCTGTCACTGTAACACAATGTGTAGATTCAGTGAGTTTATTAAAATAGCAGAAGTAAGGCTGGGGTTCAAATCCAGGCTACTTATACTTTAACTCAGGCGTTAGAGTAAGTAGTGCCATATAATTTTTATTATGAAATGAACAACCCAACTCTGTTAAAAAATGCAAAATACGTAACACGTTCATATGTATACTGCTAAAATACTTAGTATAGATTGTCAAATAGAGAGTCCATATATAACATTCCCTGTGTCTCAACATGTTAATGCAATAGTGTATGTGTGACAGCAATAGTAATGCAGGGTTTGATTCCATATTTTGATAAATGGAATGATTATTCTCAGTGACACAAATGTTTTCTTGTTGAAAATGAAGTACAATAAGTAACACAAAAGTTCATAATGCATGATATAAAAATGACATTTACTGAAGTGACAGAGCAGAAAAGCATTACCATGATAAATATGGAAACATGTATAATATATTTTGGATTAATTATCCATATCTCCCAAGTAACAGTCATAACTGTAATACATTTCCTTTAAAATGATGTCATTACAACTTGTATATGATATGTAAAAAATAAAACTTATATAATCTTTCATGTGCCCCCTTTCTCAAGAATTCTAAAGGCCAAAACTCAACATTTTAATTCGGGCTGCCATCAGTAGCTTATGCTAATCATAAGCATTATGGACAGAACCAACTGAAAAAATACATTTGCAGATTAGCCTTCTATGTAGCTAAAGCTGTTACTCCAGTGAATCTGTAGAAATAGCAGTGATAATGCAGGATTTGAATCCAAATTACAGATAGTTTAACTGAGGGTCTCAGAATAAGTAGTCACACAGAATTTTTATTAGGAAATGGACACGATGTAAAAATGACTATTAAAACATTTAATGTGCAACACATCTATGTGTAGCGATTGCCACATAACTCAACTGTAATCTGTGTAAAGTATATTAAGCACAGCAATGATGATAGTTAATTTAAGCTATACTTGCACAGGTATAATATGCACAATATTTATTAAAAAAAATCACATATAATTATTATTTGTGTAGGACATGACACCTAACCCAACATATTTTACTCAGGTCATGCAAATGCATAAATATGAAATTTATTTACATAAAAAATACGGGCATTTTACATGCTCAAATCCTGGCTAAGACACATTCTTGTTGTCATTAACTTCCCACCCAAAATCCTTTCCACTTAATGACCAACATATGTAACATTTTAATTTTTCTGTTACTATTCCACTTCCTCTCTACCCTACCCCACCTAACCATAAACCCTTTCATTCCTTTCTCACTCTACCCTTTCAGTCTAACACACCTTCCATTACACTGCTCTCAGTCTACCTAACCCTTATTACTCGAATTCTTGTATATTAACTTAACTCCTTTTCCTGCTCTTTGTCCACATATTCCCATCACTAGACGTTCTCCAAATATTATTCTCCTCTTGCCTCTTCCTATAAATACCTCACACATCACTCCTTTACCTAACCTTTACATAACCTCTTATTTCCCTTCTTCCCTCCTCTAAAATTCCCCCCCTCTCCTCCTTCATCCCTGTTCTACATGACCTACAAGATAATCACACTATAATAATTAATACTCAGGTTCCTATTTTGCAGTGTATTTCCATCTGATTCATATAATCCATAAGTCCATTTGTCTGGTGGATATACCCTCCTTAAAAAACATATGCCGGTATCTACTGTGAAAGTGTTTAAACTATGTTTGTATAAAGTGTGTTCTATCATTATTGTTATTTTCAGGCTATTTACAAAGTGTACTACTTTGTTGTGCAACTACTTTTTGTAATCAATCTATCTATGCAATTTTCTCCGTGGACATCCTCTGAAAATAGGCTTATACCCAGTCAGACTTTCCCAGTAAACAAATGTCAAATAAAATAAACAAATAAATAAATAAATTATAACTCCAATAACATGACAAGCAAAAGTCACACACATATAGGCATGCTTAATTACTGGAACACTCATGCTGAAATTGTTACACCTCAACTTATAGTTTTAAATATTAGTTCTCCTGAGGTATTGACAGCTGTTAAGCAACATTTAGTATCTTAGTCTTCTTTTTACTCAATCCACATGGATATAATATCCTACGTAATGATAGAATAGGGAAAAAAGGTGGAGGAGTAGCCATAGTCTTCCAAAATCATCTCACTATGGAACAATTTGAATGTAACACCCATGAAACTAAAGATATTGACGTAATATTTGCTAAACTAAAACTAAATTCCAGAAAATATATAATTATCGCAGGCGGCTACATCCCACCAGGCAATAACATCACTGCACTGGAAAACCTGCTATTCTGGATGTCTACCTCCCTCCCACAGGAAACCATACTGCTCTGAGACTTTAATATAGACTGGGCTGAATGCTCTAGTTACAACCCCTCCTCCCATATCAACCTACATGGCTTTACCCAAATAATTTCTCACCCCACAAGAATTGATAGGACATCCCAACGACAATCCATCTTAGACTGGATACTGGTATCAAACCCCAATTTCATACAACAAGCAGGCTGTCTCCCAGACAGTTTAAGTGACCACCAAACTACCTGATCAGGAATAGGTCACACCATACCACTCCCCCCACTCTTTTTTCTTTTTTTTTTCCAAAATCTCTTTATTTCAATTTTCTTTTTTCAAATAATAACAATATGGTAACTCAAAAACACAAATAAACAATACAAATACCTATCTAAAGAAAACAGACAACAATCTCGCTCTGAGAAAATTATATACATATATATATATATATATATATATATATATATATATATATATATATATAAAATCGTAATAAAGACATGTTTTAATATTTCTGGGAGTTGATTGATATTAATGTACAATATAGCTGTCTCCCAAAGTAAGGGTTGATTTTTCATATCCCATCTTCTCTAATCTTACTCTCAAGGAACACCATAAGTTGTGTATCTTAGTACAGTTCCACATGACATGTAAAATATCAGCTGTTTGACCACTCCACCCACTCTAAAAACAATACAGAACAAAAAGAACTTCATAGCTAATAACCTACTTAATGCTCTAAGGTGCATTAACTGGATTCCCCTTACTCACCTTCCTCTAGACGAAGCTGTGCAATACTTTAACACAGCCTTCCTCAAAGCCCTAAGTGAACATGCACTATCCAGAAGCATTAGAGTCAAAACTAATTATGCCTCCTGGCTAACAAAAGAGACAAAAACAATAATGAAAACTAAGGACAAAGCCTGGATTCAATTTCATAAATACAAAACCTCTTCCCTTAAACAACAATACCTAGAAATCCATAACAAAGCCAAAAAACACATTAAACTAGACAAAGCCAATTACTATAAAACCAGGCAAGACAAATTTGCTAATAATCTTCAGAAATTATGGGCCACAATAAATAGTTTACTGTACCCTGGAAAAGCGACCACTCCTAACCCCGAACTACCAAACAACTATGACAACATCCCAACATATTTCAATAGAAACTTCACTGAAACAATTCAAACTCTAGCCAACACCCAAAATAGCACCAGCAATCCCATGCCAAATCCCACCCCCTCCCACACCATAGAACTAATCAACTTTCCGAACTTTTCCCTACACCCTGTGTCCACTAAGACAATTACCAAACTCCTGAAAAACTTAAGCCAACCACACTAGTTGCAGACAAACTCCCTGCTGACTTCCTTCAGACAACAGCTGATGCCATAGCCTACCCCATATCCATCCTCATAAACAAGTCCATTACAGAATCCACTGTACCCACTTTGTGGAAAGTATCACACATAATCCCACTCCACAAGGGAGGCAAATCCCGAGAGCTGACCAACTATCGGCCAATAGCAATTCTCTCACCTTTATCTAAAATATTCGAGAGAATACTTCACTCTCAACTAATGCAACATATCTTAACAAATAACCTGATATCCCATTCTCAGCACAGCTTTAGACCTTCCCACAGCACCACCACCACACTGTTATCCTTTACCAACTTAGTCAATCACTACAGAAACAAGGGACTACTCGTGTCCTCCATATTTCTAGACTTATCTAAAGCCTTCGATATGGTTAATCATAGCAGGTGTCTGGAAATACTAGCTACCCTTAACATCCACTCTTCCACTATATCATGGTTTAATAACTACCTATCAGGTTGGCAACAAGCAGTGCTATGGCAAAACCAATTGTCCTCTCTCTTCCCAGTCTCGATTGGTGTCCCTCAAGGATCCATTCTCAGTCCTCTACTGTTCTCCCTATTCACAAACCAGATAGCATCATCTTCACTCCCTGCCAAAGTAATACAATATGTAAATGACACCACTATTATATGTGCCGTCCCTAATATGAATGAACTACAAACCATAACTCAACAAAACTTCACCTCAGCAGAAACATGGTTCGCCAGCCTAAAACTTCTTCTTAATCCCAAAAAAAACACCATAGTCATATTTGGCCCTGGTAGACTACCTCAGCAATGCAATGATCTAACTATAGTCTCTATAGATAACATCACAATCACTCCATCTACACACACAAAACGGCTAGGGGAAATTATTGAAAACAACCTCAGATTTGACCTTCACATAGCCCAAACAATCAAGAAAGTAAACAAAAAACTGGGTCTCCTTTATAAAAGCAAACAATTCATGACCAAGGAGACCAAATCCACAATCGCAAGGACTCATCTCTTATCCGTCATACTGTATGCCACCCCTGTAATGACAAATCTTCGCCACTGCAAACTCACCAAAATGGAATCTTGTTACAACAAGATTGCCAAGTTTGCTACTGAGAGCTCTCATAGATCCCATCACTGTCTTGCCCTAAAGCAACTCAACTGGTTTGAGCTGCCCCAACAACTGATACTTCAGCAACTCTATACAATACACAAGCTGTACTACCTGCCCAACAAAACCCCATCACTACAGCAACTAATTCAACCCTACACAACCACCAGAACCTTAAGATCCAAGAGCCAAACCTTTTAAATGTCATCAAACATAAAAATGAAGCAGGTAAGTCTCTCTTTGCCTGCACCATAGCCAAAGTTTGGAATCAACTCCCAAATCACATCACTGCTACAAACTCTCCCCTCCAATTTAAAAACCTCCTCAGAAGCTACTTTACAAACAACTGGCTCTGTTCCTGTGTCTCTCCAGGTTAAACCACCCACTGCACTGTTGCTAAATGCAGGAATGCATCTGTTGATAATCACCTATTACTACCTCTAGTTATGCAAGTTTGACCTGCTTACCCCAAGCACACAGACTTTTCTTAATATACTCCTACTAAAACCTTTTGTTCCTTCTCTCTCAGATACTATGTGACTTCTAATCCATCAATCTACTAGATACACAACATACATCCACCACTGCTACATAAAACTCTTGTACTGTTTTTCCCAATACTGTACTGCTCTCAATCTCTCAATGTGCTGCAGACTTACGTACTGCCAGTAATTGTAAAATTCTGCCAACAACATACTGAAATGACTCTGAAACAAACTTGTATAGAGTCCTAATAACAAGAAGATAATATCTGACATTGTACTGCTTATTAACCAAATACCAAAAATGTAAAACACTGCCTACCACATGCTGAAATGAACTACCAAAATGTATATCTCTGCCCACCACATGACGGAATGAGTCTATAATATACCTGAATATTGTACTGTTAAAATGAAGTTAATATCTGACTAATGGATGTTGGAATGTATTGTATTACTATTGCATGCTGATTGTATTAGATGTAATAAAATCCTAACCTGTAATGTATCTGGAGCTTTTCTCCCCAGACCTCTGCTGACAAAGGACCTGTGTCCAGTCGGACTTTCCTGGTTAACAAAAGTAAAATAAAATAAATAAAATAAATAAATTTAGTCATGAGTTCATTTCCCAGGTCGTATTACATAAACCCATTATGTTCCATTTCATAAAATGTAAACTTTAAATAACAATGATTATCACCAATATCATAAAGTATTTGATGATTTTACTGTGAATATGTTTAAGTACCAGAGCATCACACATGGCCAAGTCTCACTCTCATATTTCACAAACCTGTTGTATTTTGAAGGAATCATTCCCAATTTCTCTGCCAAGCCATTTTTGTGTTTTCAGGTGCACAAATGCAGCTGGCAAGATTGTCCATTGTACACAGGCAAATACACATACAATTTGAACTGGCCACCAATTTAATTATATAGTTGTAGTGTTCTTCTTAAGACATAGCAGATGAAGGTCCTTCAGAAGACATGGCAGGTGAAAGTGAGGGTGGTACTCCATTTAGAGTCCAAAGGTAGCATGTTGAGGATTCCAGGATCTTTGTGGAACTCCTCATAAACAGCTACAGCCACAGTTTTCTGCAGAGGGATTATTCTGGGTCTCAGCACAATGCTAAGGCTTGGAGTGGATTAACTAAAGCTGTCTTCAGTGTAACTGGCTTTCCAAACACTGGGGAACAATGTTTTCACCATTATAGTGACATGAATAGGCACAAGCAGGACTTCCTGAGATGATGGAAGGTCAAATTTAGGGAACGACACACCCCTAATTTGTGAAAGTATAGTGATCCAGCAACAGTCAATAATATACTGTGGTCTGGCTAGGCAATACAGTTTTTTTATCATTTTTCTTTTTTACCTGTTTTCTATTTTGTACAGCTGCTGAAGAGATTTCCCAGAACAGAGAGGCACATCAGAAAAGACTGGCTTGCCACAGACAGGCAAGGTGTAAGGATGGATTAGGTATGAATGCAAGCAAGATCACAATTTTCAGAGCATCGGTCTATATGAGCTTGATTAGGCATACCTGACCTATATATCAAGCTTGCTGCAATAGCTCTTGATCCTTGCATTAGGGAAGGAATAAATCAACTTAGCTGTGAATGGTTCAATTCCAAGCAGCAATTAGATTTTATTGCAGGATATCATGTAAAAGATCATTAAATGCAATAATAAATAATATTAAACATTTCATTTTGGTAACTGGATAGATTTACCTGGAATGCATATATCTTATATACTATAGTCAACTAACTGTTTACATATTAGTTATAAAGACACTGATATTGATGTATTTTGAGACATAAAATTTCATACAACCATCTATTATTTATTATTGATATTTTATACACCCATTATTGATTGATTTATTTGTTTTTGTTTATTTATTCTCTCCCTGCACTCTCCACACATCACACAAAATCTATTTAATAATCCCCCTAATCTTTTCCCCCAATATAGAGTTATTAACTCCATTTCCAATCAAACTAAACCAAAATTAAGTAGAAAAACACTCTCCAAAAAAACAAGTATCAGTAATTCCAAAATATACTGCAATCCTTCTAGGAGGAGGCATTCACTCTAATCCTGGCCCCACCTATCACAATGAACATCAAGTCAATTATCTTCCACACACACTACTCTAACCCTACAATGGCCAATCCCCAACCCCAACCCCAACCCCAGTAATCTGTCTTTTGCTGCCATAAATGTTAGAAACATAAGAAATAAAACTGCTGAACTGCATGCCTGGATCACCCAACATAAGCCTGATATTCTCACTATAACTGAAACTTGGCTTAAATCCAGCATAAACAACACTGAAATTATACCTTCCATCTATAATATCATCTATAATGACCATTTAAAGAGGGAAGGTGGTGGTATTGCATTAATATTCCGCAAATGACTACATTTCCCCATACAACAAACCAATAGCAAAATTCAAGTTCAGAGCTTCGTATAACTTTCCTGAAAATAAGTAATTATAAACAAATATATATTAGTATTCTTTATATCCCTCCTGGTGACAATACAAATATACTGGAAGATAGCATACACTGGATATCCATAACAATTCTGTAAGAAAGACTATTACTAGGTGATGTGAATCTCAGTTCGTTGACATAAACTCTAACTCCCCTACATCTAGTGTGAACTTATTTAATTTTCCACAGCTAATTAATAACTCCACAAATTATAGTGATACTTAAATTCACTATTACGCTGGATCCTAGTAACAGTAGCAAACCTAAGCAAATAGACCACCTCTGTCACAATGTCTGACTGTCTCATTGATCATCTCCCAATCTATACAACCAGAGATCTCACACATTCACTTAAAGAGCATGTCTATAAAACAACACACAACCTTTCATATTTAACCCAGAAGTGTTCATTACTAAGTGAGTACTTACCTATGGACTTATAAACCTATGAACTACCCTATCATTCTATAAATGGAACATCCTAAAAATCCTTCCCTTAGATGATGTTATAAATAAATTCAATACAACTTTCCTGAATATCCTGAATAGCTTTGCACCTTCCAGAAGGAAGAGACTAAAAACAAATAATGCAATTTAGCTATCCAAAAACTGCTAATGCAGGATGAAAAAAAAAACATGGAAAGAATGGCAAAAATATGAAGCACCATACCATTTTGAAAACTTCAGAATACATTAGAATCATACTAAAAACAAATTATTGAAGACAAAAAATTATACTATAATAACATTGAGAATAATAGAAAACACAACCCTAAAAAATTCTGGACAGCCATTAAAGGAATATTGCATCTTCTTCTTCTTCTTTCGGCTTTTTCCGGTTAGAGGTCGCCACAGCGGATCACCTGTCCGCTCATGATTGGCAGTGGAGTTTTACAATGTTGAGTTGCCAGCCCGGCGCCCAACCTTCCACAGAAGGCACACACATGCACACACTCACACCTAGGGCCAATTTAGAGTGTCCAATCCACCTACAGCATGTCTTTGGGATGTGGGAGGAAACTGGAGCACCCGGAGGAAACCTACGCAACCACAGGAAGGACATGCAGACTCTGCATAGAAGGCACCCCAGCCAAGGATACTGGTCATAAATTCAACAAGTTTTCTGTCCTCCCTGAGCTTGCCTTAGGACACCTGCGTTACTCTTTCTAAGGTGTACCACCTTAGTCAAACTCACCACTGACACTGTCCCCTGAGTGGAATACAGTTTATAGTAATTTGATAGAGTTTATAGTCCCATAGGAGCAACCTCATTTATGGCAATAGAACAAAAAGGTAAAAAGAGAAAGTTATATTTATTTTATTTATTTATTTTACATTTGTTGACCGGGCTAGTCTAACTGGATATATGTCCATTTTCAGTAGAGGCCCGGGGAGAAAAGCTCCAGGAAATAACATACAATGTAACAAAAAAAAAAAAAAAATAGCATAGAGACAGTCCTATGCAGCAATAATTATAACATCAAAAACAGTTTTAAACAGCTGTAGTTATAACAGAGAGTGTAAGCTAAAGAAATTGGTAAAGACATTTATAAAATATAGAAGAATAAAATAATTTTTTTTTTTTTAATAAGGTACTCTTATTAGGAACAAATCTTAGTAGGTCATAGTTTACTAGTACACTTGTATAATTTATATGAGAGATAAGGATATTAAAGTAATTAAGAAGTTTAGTATTTGGAGAAGGTAGAAGATCAGAGACAAGAAAATGTTAGTCAGAGGACATATAGAACAGAGGATCATTTGCCATTAAATAAAGTCATAATGGAGAACTGTAAAAAAGGGAAGAACCTAAGTATGGCATGGATAGACTACAAAAAAGCATTTGACAGATCCTACATTTGTGGATAAAAGAGTGCTTACAAATGTATAAGATACACCCTGTGATGCCCCTGCACTGGCCCAGTAATCAAGGAGCCTCAATCCTCACCACTAACAGGAAATACTTTAAAACAACATTGCAGACAGTCTTACATAAATACAGAAAAAAACTAAACTAATCTTTACTGTATTCCTATCTATATCTAAGAGATACTATGTCCTAAATGACTTACTTACAGAGCAAAGCAAATGCAGATGAGAAGTGCTGATGAGAGGATGTTTCATGATATTTCTGTTTCCAGACAATAGAAAGAATTTCTAGCTGCAGACATTATGTTTCTAGTTGAGATAAACACCATCATCAAACTCTTCACTTATTTTCTCTGAGTTTGCAAGTTAACTCTGTATGTTCCAACTTCTACAGTGAAACATACATTTGCACAGGCAGGTACATTTCTGTTCTTTTCCAGTAAGGTACACTGTGGCTACATTCTTGAAGCTCAGTACATAACATACAGTTTAACATACACTTTTGCACCAGCAGTTTAATACACACATAACATATAGTTCTCTTACATTTGTAAGACAAGCCTATGGATCATATTAATATTCACAAATGACATATGATTATTTACAAAATTTCAGATAGCTGGGCTAGCAGTGTCACATTTCTATATAAATCATATTAATATTTTCAAGTGACATATAATTATTTACAAAAATTCCAGCTAGCTGGGCTGGCAGCATTTTGGTTTCTCACACACCCTACACTGATTGATTACACTACAGCAACCACAAAACAGTGCAAATCACTTTGCAGTTAAGCCACGATAAAGGAGAAATTATTATTCCAGTGATAAAAATTCAAAGGGGGATATTCCGGGGTGAATTTTTGTTAAAACCATTCTTTTGTCTTGCCCTTAAACCATTAAGCTGTCTTCTTAACAGATCAGGTCATGGTTATAATTTGGCTCCCAGAAAACAGCAAAGTGTAAAGACTTCCTATCTTCTTTCTGTGGATGATTTAAAACTATATAGTTTGTCAGGTGAGTAATTGAAAGCCCAGCTACAAGTGGTGAAAATGTTCTCAGATATATAAGAATATTTTTTGGTCTTGATAAATGTGTAAATGCAACCTTTAAAGCAAGAAAGCTGCATCACGCAGGAAATATTAGTCTGGGACAGGAATGTGATATAAAAGAACTTGAGCAAGAGGGAATGTATAAATATTTGGGAACTAATGAAGGATCAACAATAAAATATGAACAAATCCAAATAAAACCTAGTAAGGAATATTTTAGAATAATAACATTAATATTGAAAACAGCTCTGACATCTTGGAACAAAGTCCATGCTATAACCCAATTTGCTTTTCCTGTCATAACTTATAGTTTTGGAGTGATTGACTGACCTCAAAAGGTATCAATTGGACATGGAAACAAGAAAAATGCTTCACGCTTATCAAATAATTCATATCAGAGGATGCAGACAACTATGTTGAACAGTAAGCCAATGCAGCATACAAGCATAAGCATGCACTCAGCCATACCCAACAGCACTAAAACCTGCTCCTCAAGGCAACACAAACCTGTCTGGTGGACATCCTCTATCAACAAGCTTTACAGCAAAAGGAAGAAACTGTTGTACAAGGGTAAAAAGGAACAAATTCCAAACTGGAAAAACTCCCTCCTTAGCCTCAACAAGCAAATTAGATCACTATTGAAAACCTCCAAAGCCATTTATGAATTGAAACTAGCCTTTGAAACAAAGGGAAACCACAAAGCCTTCTTTAGCTATGTCATGAGCCTCCATGGCAAAGCCCAGGTTTGTTCTGAATTAGTACTTAACAGTACCACTTACACTAATCCTGTTAACTTAGCCAACCTGCTAGTTGATAGGTTCAGCGCAGACTTCACCACCCTATCCCCCAAAAAAGGCCCATTCAACATATCTGATACTTGTCCTGTACCTCACATCTCTGCAGATCAAGTGTTAAAGGCTCTATCCAAGGCAAAAAACACAACTTCCATGGGACCTGATAGTATCCCAGGCTGTATTCTGCACCATCTCCAGCAAGAACTAACTTCACCATTGGGCACCATATTCAACCACATCCGAATTATAGGCTTCATTCCAGCAGAGTGAAGAACTGCCATTATCATCCCCTTGCAAAAAGCTGGTGCCACTACTGACCCTAGAAACTATCACCCATTAGCTTGACAAGTCTGATCTGTAAAGCCATGGAGTGTATTATTATGGATCCCATAAACAAGGACACAGGCAATCTTCAAGCACTTGACCTCATCCAATTCGGATTCGTCAGGGCAGATCTTGCCTGTTGAACTTGGTTGACTTCTTTGAGATTGTAACCAAGGCTCTGGATGAGGGATAGTCAGTACATACAACTTACCTTGACTTGGCCAAAGCCTTTGAAACAATCCCCCACTCAGGCATCATAGTAAAGCTAACTCAACTTGGCATAAATCCCTATCTCATCAGGTGGTTGGCCAACTGGCTCACTGATAGGACCCACAAGGTCAAAATAGGCATCTGTCACTGGTGGTGTTGCCCAGGGAAAGGTCCAGGCAAAGACAAATGGCCTGTGGCTGACTAAGTTTGTAGATGACTGCAAGCTGGGTGTTGTTATTGACTCCCCAGATGATGTTAGCATACTATAGGAGAGTCTCACAGCAAAAAAAATACTCTTGCCAAAGTCACAGCCTTAAGTTAAATGCAAACAAAATTTTTGATCATACCATTTGGCAAAAACACGGCCCCTACTAATTATCACATCAATAGGAACCCCTAAGCACACAACCTGTGGTGAGAGACCTTGGTACTCAGGTTGACAACAATCTCACATTCAACCATCATGTAGGGGCAGTGGTCAGAAAAGCCTTTTACTTGATTCATCTAATACATAAAGGGATTGTATCCAGAAAAAAGCAGGTTATTACTATTCTGTACTCCTCCATCATTAGGCCTATAATTGAGTATAAATTCTTATTTGGTATGTACCTCTCCAAACACCTGTACCAACTGGTTAGGCCACAGAAATACCTCACAAGGAGAATCCATCACCTTCAACACCTGTCCTATTTTGACAGGCTCAAATTACTGTCATTCTCTTCAGTATCATACAGATTGCTCAGAGGTGATCTGTGTCTCACCGACAAGGCAATATCAGATCCTGCCCTACTAGAGATGCTCCATATCTGTAAGTCTAACTCCTCATGCATTACCCGCTCAAAAGGCCTAAATCTAATATACAACATCAATAAAACCTGCTGGAGAGACAGGCTTGTCTCTCAGACGCTGCCCCATCTCTGGAATAGACTACCCATACATGTCAAACAGAGTACCTCACTGACACTCTTCAAGTGCAACCTTGATGAGTGGATGGGAAACCACATATTTGTCCCAGGGGTTCCACCTTTGTGCCTCATTGACAGGGGCAACAGGTGCTGACTGAGGTTTCTTTTTAGGGGATAAACTTTTGGCTGAGCTTGTAAGAGCCCCAGGGCCTTTAGCCTAGTAACCTCCTATAATCCTATGATCCTGTGATAAATTAGTGTATTCCAAAATTATATATATCCCATTCTGAAGAAGGTATAAGCCTTCTTGAAACTGATTACACTTCCAGATCTGCAATTGTATAACTGCATACATGCCTGCTGACCTCACCAAATCCAATCATAGTGAAAGTTTTAAAACACGAGGAATAAATCTAAGATGACTTCCCTGCTTAGTTTAGCAGAAGCATATTGGTGTCAAATGGGAATGGAAATTAAACCAGAAGTAGATAAAAATCAGGCAGCAACTGAGTGCGCAAAACCACAAAAGAAAGAATATAAGGTAAAGGATCAGATGAGAAGGCAAGAAATGTGTAAAATGCATAAATATAAAGTACAGAAAACTCTTGGAACAACATCATGTTGGTCAAGACTGAATGCAGAAATGGTTAAGGAGAGGTAAATTTAAACCAGAAGATGAAAGGTTAGTATTGACGTCCCATGATAGTGGATTACATACACGCTGGTTTACAAAGTCTGTTGAACATGTGGAAGAACCAGACAAATGCAGGTTTTGTTAAATAGAACTGGAGACCGTTGCACACCTCGTTGCTGGTTGTGACATACTAATGGCAGAAGGACTGCATACTGAAAGGCATAATAATGTGGCAAGACTGCTGCATTGGGGATTATGCAAACATTATAATATTGAAATAGCTGAGAAGTATTGGAAACATGAGCCGCAAAGAGTAATAGAAAATGCTGAAGTTTATATCACATGAATCATCCATTACCAGCAGTGCAAAAAATAGATGTGATAAAACTAGATGTAGTCCATGAAAAAAGGCAAAAGTAGCATTGATCACTGAAATTGTTACACCCAGTAACTACAGTGTCTTACATACAGAGAGACACAAAGTCATAAAATACCAGGATTTACAGGCAGAATTGAGGGCAACATGGAAGAAAAATACACAGACAGTTCCAATAGTAGTGGTAGTACTAGTAGCAGTAGTAGTAGTAGCAATGGGTCCTATAAAAAGAATGTACAATAGTACTTAGATATGTTACCGAATGCATGTAACTCCATAAGAACTGCAGAAGGAGGCAGTTCTGGGCTCATTGTGAGTGCTGCGAAGAGCACTTCTGGCTAACACCAAAGACTGAAGCAATACTAATTTCATGAACTTTAATTATACTTTGACTTAGGAATAGGGTCCATTCCCATCATGGTATTAGAAACCCAAAAGAAGTGGTGAAATTAAACTGCTAGACATTTCAGACATCTACTTAAACATCATGTTTGTAAAACAACATGCAGCCTTTCAAGTTTAATCCAGCAATGTTCATTACTAGACTAGTACTTACCTATGAACCTATGAACTACACTATCATCTATTAAATGGAACATCCTTAAAATCTTCCTGTTACATAATGCTATAAATTAATTTGATACAACTTTCCTGAATATGCTGAAGAGTGTCACGTCTCCTAGAAGGAAGATACTAAAACAAATAATGTAATTTGGCTATCCAAAAATAGTAGAATGCTAATGTAGGATAGAAAAAAACATGGAAAGAATTTCAAACATATGAAACACTGCAATATCTTAAAAACTTCAGAATGCTTCACAATTGTGCCAAAAAGCAAATAAATGAAGCCAAAAATTATACTATAATAACTTCCAGAATAATAGTAAACACTACTTTAAAAAATTCTGGTCAACCATTAAAGAAATCTTGTATCTCAGCCATAAATTCAACCCTAACTCCTCTCCCAATAACTCATCACTGGAAACCACAATACAATTCATCTCTTATTTCATGAATAGTATAACACCTCTAACCAAGGATTCCCCAACATGTAATCCTAACCATGCCCAGCAGCCATGTATTACCACATCCACTTTCACCTTCTTACCTGGCCACATCCTATACAAAACTACTCTTAAGCAAACTCAAACCATGCCCTACTTCATCTGATTATCTTCAAAATGAGTATCTTAAAATAGCCCGCATTAGCTTTGCCTACAATGTCTCAATCCTTATAAATAGGTCAGTCCAGGAATCCCACATTCCCTCTTTATGGAAAAAGTCACACATTATAACTCTACACAAAGGAGGAAACTCAACAGGCATTACTAACTTTAGTCCTATAGCAATCTTATCCCTCCTCTCCAAAATACTTGAAAAATTTATTCAAGCAATTGCTAAACTGACAGCTGCAGGAAAAACTTTTATCTTGAGTGCAACATGGCTTCTATAATTCCCTTAGTACTAATACAGCACTTCTAACCTCTGTAGATACTGTCAATGAAGCTACAGACAATGTCAAACTAGTCTCTTTTTTATTTCTAGACTTGTCTAAACCCTTCAATAAAGTTTGTCACAACAAACTTCTACTTCGAATGTCCTCATTAGGTCTCTTTCAGCCCACCCTTCGCTGATTCAAAAGTTACCTATCCAATAGGTATCAGTCAGTAAACTGGCAGTTCTCTCTCTCTCTCTCTCTCTCTCTCTCTCTCTCTCTCTCTCCATACCTACCAGTCAACACCAGTGTACCACAAGGCTTTCCCTTGGTACTTGCAACTTTAATATTCTCACCATCACCCTCCATGCATCCACACAGTAGGTCTCCCTACAGATGACTCCACAGTTATTTGCACATCTGACAACATGGCACATCTTATAAAAAATTCTCAGGAAGCTTTAACAGCAAATAAAATAAAATGAAGAACCAGCTAATACAGCACTATTAAAAAGCGTGTTTAATTACATCAAAATAAATACAATAAAAAGTACATATATAAAACAGATGAGCACTTTCACATCAATAGAGCTTCATCAGATCTGAAGATTGTGTGGCTGCATAAAGGGTGTGCTATTTAGGAGGTTGTGTATGCAATGAAGTAAGAATTGCACCTCACAAGGCTTCCATGGGGTGGTGGGAGTTACGGCACAGTCCCCTGTGGCAGTGTAATGTTACACCAGCATCCTCAATTTCCTCACCAGTCTTGGGCATGGGTTGGATTTAACCTGTGGGAGATAAAGGCAGGTCCAGTAGACCCAGTGAATGAAGAGAGAAGCTGAAGCAGAGGAAGTGAAAAAAAAAGGTAGTCGTCAAAAGGCAGGGGGAAAGGGAGAGGAATTTCTTTGTAAAAAGGGTGGATATGTCTCTTTTTGTTAAGGACAGTCAGTACTCAATGATGTTCATACATAAAATTTGTACATGGAATGTGGTGGCTTATAAACAAAAGAGGAAAGTGCTATTCCATAATACATTAGATGATATGGAACATCATAGTCTCTCTGTCATGAGTCTGAGGTTAGAGAATATGAGATCACTTTGCCATGGATAAAACAGGTGCTTACATCATACAGAGTTACTGCTCTTGCAATTTTAGAGGAGTTGTGGTCCTTCTCAGAAGAGGATTGAGAGTGACATTAAAATTGCAAAATTTAGAAGAAGTTACATGCACAATTTTTTGTTGACTATACTCAGTGGATTTCCAATTTTTCTGTAGCTGGTCTTACATTCATAATGTAGCACCAGTTACCATTTCATCTAAGGGGTGGTGCAAAAAAATCATACAAGAAATCTTATCGTTAGACACAGAACCCATTTGGTCTGAATGAAGTCATAAACAGGCAGGTTTTTAAGTTATAATTTATGTTAACAGTTGGTATTAGCACTAAATGAATGAGATAGTAAGTAGGTTTATTATATATAGTCAAAACATAATAATTCCGTTTGTCACACTTGAAGGCAATGAGATTAGAATTGTTTTAAGTCAAGGCTTAAGAGACGTATTTATATTTAAAATGTTTTTGCCTATAGCTCAAGTATCTGCCAATTTGTCAGTAAAGCAGTTAAATGTTTCTTACCATGCTGTTGAACCAAAGAGAACTCCATATATCTATTGTAAGAACAGAAGTGTGACGATATTTGAAGTATTGCAACATTAACATGCTCATATGGATTTCCAGTTGAACAAACTAGAAAGAAATATCTCAAACTATTTTTGCAGGAATTAGACCACATTTCAGTATTTTCACTGGGAAAAGTTTCTCACAAAGGGGTCTACAGCTAGAGGACTACAAACAGTGTTTTGTAATATGAGGTAGTTTATTATAGCAATAATGTGGATAATGCTGGATTTACCCACGGTTGGAGTGGTTTGGTCATGAGGGCGAAGCCCGAGTGGCCAAACAAAGCCAACCGTGGGTAAACCCAGCATTACCCACACCCAGAAGTGGGTTATTGCTATTATACAATGACATTATTTATTATATAATGACATTATTTAAGAAAAAAAATAATTACTTTTCTTAAATGATGGCATTGTATAATGCCTCCTTGCTGCCATTCCGCAGCTGTCTGGTATTCTGCGGCAGTTCTGATGTACTGCGCATGCCTACGCAGTACATCAGAGCTGTGGGCAAAAGCAAAGGAGAAAGCAAGATCTCTGTTACTTTTTAAAAATTGTTTTGCTATGTTAAATGAGTTTAACATAGCGAGACAGCTTTAAAAAAAGCAACAGAGAATATCCGTTGCTTTTTTAAAGCTGTCTGGCTATGTTAAACCCATTTAACATAGCAAGACAGTTTATAAAAAAGCAACAGAGAAAGCAAGATCTCCGTTGCTTTTTAAAAACTGTTTTGCTATGTTAAATGAGTTTAACATAGCGAGACAGCTTTAATAAAAGCAACAGAGAATATCCGTTGCTTTTTTAAAGCTGTCTGGCTATGTTAAACCCATTTAACATAGCAAGACAGTTTATAAAAAAGCAACAGAGAAAGCAAGATCTCCGTTGCTTTTTAAAAACTGTTTTGCTATGTTAAATGAGTTTAACATAGCGAGACAGCTTTAATAAAAGCAATGGAGAATCTCAGTTGCTTTTTTTAAAGCTGTCTCACTATGTTAAACTTGTTTAATATAGCGAGACAGTGTGAAGCAGCGAAGATCTTGCATTCTCCGTTGCTGTAAAAAAAAAAGAGTTATAGTAATGGAAAAAGTCCGGGCGACCGGACCTTTTTCCATTACTATAACTTTGATTTACAACGTGCATGCTGACCAATCAGTGTGCACGTTTTTGAATATTTAATGGGAGGTCATTGTATAATAGAAATGTTACACCTCTGCATCAGTTCTGTGGACAACAACCTGGCTACAAATAGTAATAGAAAATGACACATCAAAACAAAAACTATTGTTGACTACAGTTCAATGACTTTATGATGAGCTGCATGCTTCCTTTCTCATTATTTGCCTATTCTGAAGTAGACCAGCAAGCTTCATAGGAGTGACAATAAAAAGAAAATGAGTGACTGAGTTCAAAAAGAAAATAAAATGCAAAGGGATCTCATAGATTATAAAAAAGAAGCTCCTTTAACTCACACACTTCAATGGAACTCTTGAATTTGTATTCAAACTTCCAATGTGTGGCCTGAGCCCTCTAAAAATGAATTTATCACCTTATAATTCAAATAAATGTTCATAACTTTAGAACCATAAATGCCAATAAAAACTGTAAATGGCAAACTATTGAACACAAAGCAATCTTTGCAGTGGTTGCATTGGTTTTATTGTAGGTCTTAAACTGGATTGTATAAGACACAATCGATACAGTAAATATTATTTTTTGTAAAACTGCAGAATTTAATAAGGGAGTTATGAAAAACTGTGTATTGATCTCTAACAACATGAAAACACTTGCATGTTGTCATATAATCCTTTTGAAAGATACCCAAATGAGTTATGAGAATTGTTGAATGTGTGCAAAAGATTATGGGAAGTACCCATAAAGATTATAATCATTTGTGTAGGCCTTGTGCACTACAGAATGGAACAACAAATCCATACATGATTCATAATATCGTTCACAACAGGACAAATAAAAAGGCTAAATAGAAGTGTTATTCACTCACAAATCCAGGAGGACCTAGTATGCATTCAAGAAAATGGGAATGTGGTTGTGTTCCTGGGAACTACCACAATTCACATTTATAGATCATGGTACTTCTCAGCAACATACAAAACACAGTGTGCATAGTGTTTGTATATGTTTAGGAATCTCACATCCTGTTTTTTCAAGCTACCACAAGCTACAAAAGAGTATTTAAATATGAAATATGATACCTAAAACACACAAATGTTTGAATAATCTACCAGCTAGAGAAATAATGGCTGGTTTTCTAAGTTTTTGGGACCTTTCACCAAAACAATAAAAAGGGTATTACATCATTTATCCATTACATTTCTTTAATTTATTTTAAGTGGAATGCTTTTCATTAATCGTTTAAAACAGATATCAAGAAAGACATATTTTGGCTTTCACATGATGTAAAAAGATTACAACATTAACATGACTTATTAGCCCTATCTACATTAAGGGATCATCAACAGCGGCGACTGGATCTTTTTCCATTACTATAACTCTGATTTACAACGTGCATGCTGACCAATCAGCGTGCACGTTTTTGAATATTTAATGGGGGGTCATTGTATAATAGAAATGTTACACCTCTGCATCAGTTCTGTGGACAACAACCTGGCTACAAATAGTAATAGAAAATGACACATCAAAACAAAAACTATTGTTGACTACAATTCAATGACTTTATGATGAGCTGCATGCTTCCTTTCTCATTATTTGCCTATTCTGAAGTAGACCAGCAAGCTTCATAGGAGTGACAATAAAAAGAAAATGAGTGACTGAGTTCAAAAAGAAAATAAAATGCAAAGGGATCTCATAGATTATAAAAAATAAGCTCCTTTAACTCACACACTTCAATGGAACTCTTGAATTTGTATTCAAACTTCCAATGTGTATCCTGAGCCTTCTAAAAATGAATTTATCACCTTATAATTCAAATAAATGTTCATAACTTTAGAACCATAAATGCCAATAAAAACTGTAAATGGCAAACTATTGAGCACAAAGCAATCTTTGCAGTGGTTGCTTTGGTTTTATTGTAGGTCTTAAACTGGATTGTATAAGACACAATCGATACAGTAAATATTATTTTTTGTAAAACTGCAGAATTTAATAAGGGAGTTATGAAAAACTGTGTATTGATCTCTAACAACATGAAAACACTTGCATGTTGTCATATAATCCTTTTGAAAGATACCCAAATGAGTTATGAGAATTGTTGAATGTGGGCAAAAGATTATGGGAAGTACCCATAAAGATTATAATCATTTGTGTAGGCCTTGTGCACTACAGAATGGAACAACAAATCCATACATGATTCATAATATCGTTCACAACAGGACAAATAAAAAGGCTAAATAGAAGTGTTATTCACTCACAAATCCAGGAGGACCTAGTATGCATTCAAGAAAATGGGAATGTGGTTGTGTTCCTGGGAACTACCACAATTCACATTTATAGATCATGGTACTTCTCAGCAACATACAAAACACAGTGTGCATAGTGTTTGTATATGTTTAGCAATCTCACATCCTGTTTTTTCAAGCTACCACAAGCTACAAAAGAGTATTTAAATATGAAATATGATACCTAAAACACACACGTTTTAATAATTTACCAGCTAGAGAAATAATGGCTGGTTTTCTAAGTTTGTGGGACCTTTCACCAAAACAATAAAATGGGTATTACATCATTTATCCATTACATTTCTTTAATTTATTTTAAGTGGAATGCTTTTCATTAATCGTTTAAAACAGATATCAAGAAAGACATATTTTTCATACTGGAATTATTTCACCTCTATTAATGGGGACCCACCAACTCAACAAGATAAACAATATATATTGGAATCTGCTTATAGAACTACATCTTCCATTGTCTGGAGACTTTATACATGGAAATTTTTACATAGATCTTTTTATACACCTTTGATGATGAATAAAATTAATAATAAAGATAATCTATGTAAGAGATGTAATGTAGAAATTAATGCTGACTGGGCTCATATGTTTTATGACTGTATGAAGTTGAAAGAATACTGGAAGTCAATTAATGAATTTTTGCAGGCTCTTTTTACAGATAATTTCATTATTTCTAAGTCTCTTATATTATTCAACACACCTGTACCTCAATGTGTTAAAAAGATTAAGCTTCCCTTGTTATGGTCTATCCTAGCAGTGGCTAGGAAAATAATAACTAGAAATTGGATTTCAGATACACCTCCTTCGTTCAATGAATTTAAAAATGAATTTAAAAATGTTATGAATATAATGTGTCATATGGAAATAAGCACAATTAGAATTAGAACAACTAGAAAAACATCACATTTTATTGTATGGGATAATTTACAAAATTTGTTAAAAAAATTCTAATTTCAATAGCACAGTATTTTAGTTTAATTAATTGATCTGATTGTAGTGGATGTCTTTGTAAATACTTTAGTTGTTTTGTTGAATATTATAATAATACCTATTTTTAATTATTTGTATAAAATTGTTATGATATTTCTCTTATATGTTAAAACAATAAACTTGTTTTGAAAAAAAAGAAAGACATATTTTGGCTTTCACATGATGTAAAAAGATTACAACATTAACATGACTTATTAGCCCTATCTACATTAAGGGATCATCAGCAGAATAGTTGTGGGATGTTGGCATAATTGTTAAGATGTTTACCTTACAGACATAAAGTGAGGGGTTTGATTCGCACATGGGGTAATTAGGTAGGCTTAACATGGCCCATACAGGCAGTAAACCTATGTAAGTGTTACTGAGCCAGTAGAATCTGCTGTTATATATAATTATTTATAGTTAGTTCACAGCATTATTTTCAGTTAAAGGGAATTTTAACGGAGGGGAATTTCTCTCTTTTGAATGTGAATGTATCAGTATGTATCTCTGAAAACATATGTATGCCTACAAGCAGGAGAATTTGTTATATTATTTTTGTAACTACTGTACAGTATACATGGATAAAACCAAGTTTCATGTCAGAAACTGAATTCTAGAACATGTATCAGATGTTATGCAAGCATGCAAATGAAATCATCTTGCAACACATTTTTCAGAAATTAAATATAAATTAAGGCATTTCAGGTTCACAGTAGTGCAGCAGAAGCTATTTTATCTAATGGGTTATATAATACAATGATCACTGCTCAAGGAATACTATTATTATTATAATACTTTGTAATATCAGACGTTATCCATTTGTTCTGAATGCAGCATAAAAATAGTACATGTTTTTGTACTAAAAGATTTTATACTGCTATCATAAATATTGTACAGAGATTGGTTGAATGACAAAATGAATAAGTTATTATAGAAACAGTTGATGGGCAAATCCTCTGCGTGTCTTCCTTGCAGATATTGAGCCAAGTCGCCATGTGGTTAATTTTATAACAAAAAAATCTAATTTAAAGAGACAATCATGATATTTATATTTATGTTAGATTCGTCTGTGACTCAAATGTTTGAGTGTAAATTTAATTATACGACTCCAATAAACAAAGTATATTAAAACAAGACATACTGTCATTGTGAAAAGAATATAAAATCCTGCATTTATACATGAATGTCAAACATCAATCCAATTTTACAGTTCTTATCAAAACTTTTATAGAATTAATTATCCTAGTACAAAATTTACACTTGTTTTTTATTTCATTGTCTAAAAATGTACTGCAAGTATGTGTTGAAGGGGCCATGCCATATCATCATAATTACTACAAAGCAGTTTGGAGTTGCCATCACTCTAGTTACAGAAAAGTTTGTTATTCTTGAGAAATATATGCTTTATTTATGATCTAATAACAACTCTCCACAGATATAGGAACATTAAGAAAGAAACAGGTGAAATAGTGTAATGAGTGTTGATATACATGGAGGCACATATATCACAACTGCTGTAGTGGGAAAAATACTATGGTATGCATCACACAAAATACTATGGTATGCGTCACATTGCAAAGGCTGACATAATGACATGTGCTGTCAAGATGTCTCAATATGATAATCAGAGCCACCATATGCGGTAATGATAAAATGAAACATGGTGGCATGAGTTAAATCCATTAAAATTTCACAATGAGCTGTGGTATTTTATCTGTACAGCATAATTTCAAAGTGGACAGATATATCATTCATAGTAAGAAGTTAGGTGTAGCATTTATGTCAACTAGTCAGCATGTGTTTGTGACCTCTTTGGAAACCATTGCCTATAATATTATGCAATGCTACCATCCATGTTACAGAGGAGTCTACCAGTGGCTGAAATGCCATCACTCTACAATTGTAAACATAGTTGACTATTATCATGTGGATAGAGATAACAAACAGGAGCTTTTAGACTAGTGCCAACCTCACATGGGATCAAGAGACTACATGAAATTCCTATCCTCGTGTACACAACGGTTAATACAACATTGAGACATTCTAGGGGCTCTGTAGGACTCAGCCTCATAGGCTACACAGTACTTCATAGATGTGATGTTGGCACGTGGAGAGGTAGATTTTGTTGAAGTCCAATGGGCCACTATCTTCAGCCACATTGCCATCAAGACCACACTTGCTCCTCATGATATTCAGTGTAACATCTAGAAGTGTTTCTGTTCTGTCAATGGCAGTTGTGTGCAGTGAATGGGTCTACTTGATATAATCGAAGACCCACTTATCCAAAACACTAAATGTTGAGACAACACTGCCAAAACCTCTATTCAATGAATGCTCACAACACTGAACAGCAACTCCAGGAAATGAACCACTTGCTCAGCTCCACAAAAAACAAAAAACAAAGCAAGTCAAACCCACTCATGTGTTGGGCTTCACTCTTCACATTCCCCCATGTGAGGGGTTGTGTCACCCACACCCCCTTAGGTAAATATACCAACTCTGAGATCTCACTACAGTGGGGAAAGAGGCAAAATTCACCACGGTGGCCAAGTGGTTCATTTCCTGGAGTTCCTGTCTAGAGATCCGAGTGTTAATTGAATAGAGGTTTCAGCAATGCCATCTTGACATTTACTGTTTAGGGCAAGTGGGTTATCGATTATATCAAGTAGACCCACAGTACACATGGTATTATCTGCAGTACAAACATCTTTGATAATTCATCTGTACTTCTAAACGACTTAAGAAATACTATGTTTCATGTATACTATCGGGGAAATTCAATAAAGCTGACATGGTCATTTTTCACTGTGTGAGTGTTGTGGCACAATGATTACATGCCATAGAAAGTTTTAGATTCAATAAGTGCCTTGTAGTGGCACTCACCACTGTGCAAAGAAGGTAAACACCGAGGTATGCTAAATACAGCATAGGCAGCTGAACTGTATGCTAATTAAGCAATCTGACAAGGTTTAGCTATTCAACAAGCTATAAAACATCTGTATAGACTGTGGTGTTTTCTCCTGTGGTTCCAAAACTTTTGGAATAAAGACACGGAAAGGAGTCTACACAGACAGAATGTTAGGGACTGCTGATGCTTTAACTCATTTGTATGTGCTACAGGCTCAAGCCAATGCTGCTGCTGCTGCTAAATGCCTAGGCTGAGAATAAGAAGAGTTTTCAGGCCCCATTTAACTTTTCACAAACTACATGATGTGGAAATTGTGCAGCGCTGCAGGGTGGACATGGATACACTACAGGAACTCTGTGACCTCTGCCATCCTCAGTACAGAGCCAGAGCCATCCAAGTGGAACCTATCCCACTAGAGACAAAGGTATGTGTTGCCCTTAGAATATTAGCTACAAGTGCCTTTCATACACCTCCAAGCAACATGCTGGGGGTTTCACAGGCATCAGCATCCAGGATCCTCCACCAGTTCCTGAATGCTATGCCCCAACATACCAGTGACCACATATATTTCCCCGTAGTTCTGAGGAGAGGGCCATAAATATGCAGTTCTACCATGTCGCACCCTACCCTGAAGTACTGGGTGCCATAGATTTTACACATAGAAATTAAGGCACCACCCAAGGAACAGTGTAGGCTCTACATTAACAGAAAGGGCTACCACTCCATCAACTGCCAAGTTGTGTGTAATTCCAAGGGGATAATCTTGAACGTGTGTACTGGTAACACTAGCAGTTACCATGACTCACATATCTGGCATACCTCCCAACTCTACCAGATGTTTTTTGGGGGGATATCCCACAGTGGCATTTCCTGGAGGATGCAGGCTATGCATTGAAACAATGGCTGATGACACCCATCAGAAATGCACACACCCAGACAAGAACACCATAATTAGGCACACACTCAAACAAGAAACATCATAGAGTGTAGTGTTTGGGCTGCTGAAGTCATGGTTCCAGTGCCTTGATACATCTGGGGGAGCCCTGCAGTACAGTCAATTGACATGTACAGAAATATTCACAGTATGTACCATGCTACACAACATAATCCTGAGAAAACAGCTTCAATACGATCAGCGAGGGGAAGGTGCACATATCCCACCACCAATGCCAAGGTCACCACAGTCACAAGCAGATGAGGAGTCACAGGGGGAGACACCAACTGCTGTGGGTGTAGGCAGACATAGCTGTGCTCAGTATGCCCTTGCATTGGCTAATGCATAGCACACTCACTCATCACCTAAGGGCGTAAAGCCTTCCTCCTACATATAATATATATATATATATATATATATATATATATATATATATATATATATAATATATATATATATATATATATATATATATATATATATATATATATATATATATTTTTTTTTTTTTTATACAAATATACATATATAACATTGATGCCAGGCAACTCACACAACCTTTACCTCATATTGGCTGTGTACTGCTTGCATCAGACAAAGTCAATCCTGAACTAAAACTGTGTCAACTTCTAGATTTACAAGGTAAGTCCTGAACCTGGAGTGTATTGTTTTATAATATGACTGTGTGGCTTACCCTTGTATTTCATTATTGGTCCAGTAAACTAGTAAAAGGTGAAAGATCTGTGCAGAACTTACCTTAACATGTGACAGCAGAGACTTATTTCCTTATGTGTCCATTACTAAGTAGTAGACCTCAGACATCAAAGATTCATGCAGTCATACTTCTCAAAAGTACTGGTGATCACTGCATGCCCTCAGTTTAGCACCACATGTTTGTACTGGAAAATGATTAGAGGTTAGAAAGTAATGATATGCATTGCAGTTTTTGACTTCACAACCCTCACAGGATCATTCCCTATAAAGTTGGGAAATGTTGATGCTGTTAACTGTCTAATGTTCCAAGGCCAATATATGGCAAATGTACAATTATCAGTTCAACACCACAACTCCAGATATACTAAGCATTAAGTTAGCTATGCACCTGGCCATCATACACAAAACTTTTGTATCCTTGAATCCAAAAGATAGAAAATGGATATAGCACAATTATCATCACTTGCACAGGGTGTTGTGTAGGAGGGCAGGAAGCCTAGGCTGGCACACAATGTCCTTGAGTGTGTGTGTGAGTAAGAAAGAGAAGAAGGCAGACATGTGGATAGAACAAAACATTGACAGTGAGACAAAATGAGTAACTGTTGTATGCGTCTGTAGGGGTCCTCTGGGTGAAATTGGTGTGTGAGAGTCTGCATGAATACAGACAATCTCTGTGCTGGCTCTACATCTTGGTATGTTGGATAGGTGTGAGGCATGCATGGTAGAAGTGGCAGTTCATTGATGTCATCACTGACTATGAGAACTGTCTCTGCCAGGAGTTGCACTGGCACATCCATGCACTGGTCAGATGCAGTGCTGCTTCCAGAATGTGACTGATGACTGCTGAATGAGCTCCCTTCTTGGGGATGTCCAGGACCATGATGCCATGGCATGCCACATCTGGGTGTGGACAGCACACTCATGATGGAATAGCAGAAGTACTGCCACTATGGGAGTGTGATCCAGCATGGCTATGTTGGCTGACAGCAGATGATATGGCTGACCTAAACCCATGAGGATGCTGTTCTCCTCCCAGCAGACATTCCAACACAGAGGTGTTCACCAACATGAAAGACAAAATAAATACTTTTGAAAATGAGCAAGTCAGCTTTAAATTAAATAAAATCAAGCGAGACTTGTGTGATTACAGGAGTGGGTGTGCCTTTTTATGGACAACTAAAAAACATAAATCTGCTGGTGCCAATAATAAGTCGGGAACAAAAAAAAAACAACTATCTGTTTCTTTTGCCTCTTTGGATGGTTTGGGGCATATTAGACTCTGACATAGATACTGGATAATTTCCTCCACTGCCCCCAGTATTAGAACTGGAACTCCATCAACAGCATGTTCAGAACAATGCAGAAGGTGCCAAAAGGGGAGGCAAGAAGAGAGGATCTGGTTACTATCCTACAACGTATGAAGGACAATATACACAATATAAAAGTGGTAGATGGAACTGATTATATTTTTCAACATAGTGGCTCCAATGTTGTTAATTTATCAGGTTGTCCACTTGTGTGAAAAAGATTGGCAAGACAAGGCTGTAAAATATACTGTTTTAATAAAAACAACAACAAATACAAACTCCAAGTAATGGTAAGCGCTTTCGGGTTCTCCAACCCTTCATCAGACAAATGAAACTACACAGGTCTTTGCTTTTAAATATACTTGCAACCAATCAGAGTTCTATAATACTAATACTTTACCCGCCTGTTTTGTAAGGCAGGTTTTAAAGGCACAATCTCATTTATACCTGGATACCTGTGTGATGCTAATGTTATAATCCATTTAGATTCAAGTGTCTCCGTAAGCAATTTTATATCCCCCCCCTTACTCCTAAATTCACATTTGTGATAACTTTAAATAAAAATGTATGTGTGGGGTTATTCATCAAATGCCTATAAAGTGCGTTGTGCTGATCTTTGTTTCTAATGCTGGATAAGTGCTGCAAAACCCTAACCTTTAACATATTGTTTGTCATCCCTACGTAGTATGCTGGACACTGTGTGCATTCGGCCAAATAAACCACATTAGATGTTCTACATGTGGCTCTAGCCTTAAACTGAAATAGCTGTCCAGTTATCGGGTGTTTGAAAGTGTTAGACCCATTGATACTACTGCAAGCCTTGCACATACCACAGGGTACCGTCCCTACTTTAGTAATTAACGATTTCCGATCAGAGGCGGATCTTTCTTTGCACAGTAAATCCTTCAGATTTTTATTACGTCTATATCCAAAGTTTGGTGTCTGACTGATCACATTATCCAACTTGGGGTCACTTCTTAGTATGTTCCAATTTTTACTAACTATGCTCTGTATATCTTTGGTGTCACTACTATAGGTAAAATAAAGCCTAACTTTGTCTGACCTTTTATTTTTCTGGTGTGCTACACCTTCTATTTGACTTTGTCTCAACCATGGTTTATATCCACTGCTTCGCTTTTCTGAACTAGAGTGCACTACTTCGTTAACCATGTTCTCATTATAGCCTCTCTGGCCAAAACATGCTCTCAGTTCTCCCAATTCTTTATCATATTCCTCATCTTCTAGACATAGTCTGGAAGTTCTACACACTTGGCTTTTAACTATATTTGGGAACATATAGCGAGGGTGCATACTATCATAAGATAATAAGTGGTTCTTCCAACAGTCTTTTTTGTGTATTGTCGAAGTGTACCCTTCCAAAGTATGTTTTATCCTAACATCCAAATAATCTATTTGTTCCCTGGAATAATTTAGAGTAAATTTGAAAAAGGATGTAGTGGAGTGAAGGTAATCCAAGAACCTAAATAATTGGTCTAAGGTATCCTGCCAAAAAATAAAAATGTCATCTACAAAACGCACATAGGCTCCTATGTGCTTCATCCACTTTTCGTTGTTAAAGATGTTGGTCTTCTCCCAGAAAAAAAGAACCAGATTTGCATATGTGTTGGCACAGGGGGTGCCCATGGCTACCCCCTGTGCTTGCCTATATGCTTGTGGACCCCCTATGAAAATGTTGTTTTCTAAAACTACATCCAGCAAACTGTGGATCAGCTTGATTCTGTTGTCAGTCTCTCCCATTTCCTTTAGTATATGATCTATCGCTTGTGTGCCATAATTGTTGCTAATGACCGTAAAAAGATTTTGCACATCTAATGTGACCAAAATACTATTGTTGTGTGTTTGATTGAGTTGAAAATCTCTCACAACCTGTAAAAAACCTTTCGAATCTTTCAATATGGTGGGCACCCTTTCCACAAAAGGTTTCAAGTTGCATTCTAACCAAATAGACACATTTTCAGTGACCCACCCTCGTCCCGAAACAATTGGCCTAAAGGGTGGGTCACTGAGTGATTTATGAATCTTGGGTAGGGCTTTAAAAACAGGTGTGGTTGGCTTAGCTATCATCAGGAAGTTTAACAAATCATCATCTATCATCATTTCAAAATGGAGACGTTTCAACTCTTTATGTACACCTTCAATCACCCTAACAATTATGGTAGGGTTTATTGGAATATAAGTACTATTATCTGCCAATAACTCCTGCAATTTTTTATTGTACAATACTGTATCAAGTACAACAATGGCTCCCCCTTTGTCCGCTCCTTTTATGACAATATCCTTATTGTTGGATAAGTTTCCTAAAGCTGTCTGTTGTGCTAGTGTTAAATTAAAAAACTTGCTGTGAACACCTTCATCAAAATGACATCTCAAGTCACGTTCACAACTGTTAATGAACATGTTCATGGCTGGTGTAAATGGGGGTATGTAAGTGCTAGGTTGTCTCAAAGCTATGGCTGTAGTATTGTCCATAGATGCGCTGTTTAAACTATTATTAAACATACATTTAAGTGCCAAGTTCCTACAAAAAAGCGCTATATCCAACACTACATCATTATAAACACTGACCCTCCCTGGTACAAAGGTCAAGCCTTTGTTCAAAACAGTTAGTTCGTCCTGGACAGCACACTCATGATGGAATAGCAGAAGTACTGCCACTATGGGAGTGTGATCCAGCATGGCTATGTTGGCTGACAGCAGATGATATGGCTGACCTAAACCCATGAGGATGCTGTTCTCCTCCCAGCAGACATTCCAACACAGAGGTGTTCACCAACATGAAAGACAAAATAAATACTTTTGAAAATGAGCAAGTCAGCTTTAAATTAAATAAAATCAAGCAAGACTTGTGTGATTATAGGAGTGGGTGTGCCTTTTTATGGACAACTAAGAAACATAAATCTGCTGGTGTCAATAATAAGTCGGGAACAAAAAAAAAAACAACTATCTGTTTCTTTTGCCACTTTGGATGGTTTGGGGCATATTAGACTCTGACATAGATACTGGATCATTTCCTCCACTACCCCCAGCATTAGAACTGGAACTCCATCAACAGCATGTTCAGAACAATGGAGAAGGCGCCAAAAGGGGAGGCAAGAAGAGAGGATCTGGTTACTATCCTACAACGTATGAAGGACAATATACACAATATAAAAGCGGTAGATGGAACTGATTATATTTTTCAACATAGTGGCTCCAATGTTGTTAATTTATCAGGTTGTCCACTTACTGACAAGCAAAATTCTATATTAAATCTTGGATTAAAATGTGTTCCTACTGTTTTACCAGCATTTCATATAGTAAGACAAGAAATATTTAGGTTTGTCAGAAAATTGCATCTTAGGTGTTTTTTTGCTGATTAATTGAATACACAACATGAACATACTGATACTGACATTTACAGCAATGAAGATAGTTTTTATTCTTGTGCTTCTCATATTTCTGATGTGGATACTTTACCGAATGCATATATGTTATTTGATACTAGCACGTTACCTTGTATAAGCAAATTCATTCCCCCTTATGTGAATAATACTGTTCGGTGTTTTTCAGAAATGCTTTGTTTCTCTATATAAGAACTTATAGAACAGTATAAAAGGACACCTAATCAACAATTCAATGTCACTAAAAATGGGGTCTATATTAGAACACCGAACATTTAAAATTTTGAGTATTCTAATATCGACCTGTTTTCAGCAAATGCTGAAAATATCGAAGAAACAGAAAACCAAATTTTTTCCTAAGGAAAGAATTTGGTTGTCTGTTTGTGTTGCTTCAGTATTTTCAGTGCTGTGGTGGAACGTTACGGGTCAGGTTCAGGTAAGTGTGCAAATGTGTGGACGTGAGGGTTAGGGTGGGTTAGGTGAGTTAGGGATAGGGTGCGGGTCAGGTAAGTGTGCGATTGTGTGGATGTGAGGGTTAGGGCGGGGTAGATAAGCTAGGTTTAGGGCGCGGGTGAGGTGACTGTGTGATAGTGACGGACCTTAGGGTTAGGGTTTGGGTTAAGGTAAGTGGATAGTTAGTGGTGTATGTATAATTTAGTGTAGGGTTAGGTGTAAGAGTTTAGGTGTATGTGTGTGGATTGCTGTTTGTTTGGTGTGCTTGTGTTGTGTGTATGTGTTTTGGAACAGCAAATGTTTCCCTAGGAAAAAATTTGCTGTTCTGAATGTTCGATGTTTTCAATTTTCGATTCATAGGGTTCGATATTAGAACACTCGACATTTTGAATGTTCGGTGTTCTAATATAGACCCCTAAAAATGAATGGCTTGCTCTTAATTATCTGATGGCCAGAGAGGATCTTATTATTAAGCCTTTGGACAAAGGCAATAAAATTGTTATACTTCATTATAGTCAATATTTGGACCTGTGCATACAGCATTTGAATTATAATACAACATATGAAGTATGTGATATGACCATGTATACTAAAGCTATGGAAAACTTTGTTGTATTATTAGAAAAAGGATGTTGTTTAGGTTATTTAACCAAGAAAGATATTAATACCAAATTTAATATAGACGAATGTAGCTTAGCCACTTTCTATTGCCTTCCAAAATTACATAAAAATAATGTGAAACTTCCAGGAACACCAATAGTTTCTGCAACTAATTATTTTCTATATAATGTAGGTCTTCTTATACATAATTTTTTATTACCCTATGTGGAGAAACTGGGTTCCTAAATTTGGGACTCATTTGATTTTTTAGAGAAAATTTCAAATATAAAATGGACTTCTGATATGTTTTGGATATCTATAAATGTTTGTAGTTTGTATACTAAGATCAAACATGAAGATGGCATAAAGGCATTACAATATTTCTTGGAAGATAGTCCTATGTCTCATTACATTATGGACTTAGTGCATTTTTGCTTATTAGAAAATTATTTCAGTTTTAATAATGTTAGAAATCATCAATTGAGGGGTACAGCTATGGGGGCAGCATTTGCCCCCATGTACGCAAATGTTTTTATGGCCACGTTTGAATTTGATTATATATATATATATATATATATATATATATATATATATATATATATATATATATATAAAAATAAATTTGTGGAAAACATGTTTTATTTTATTTTCGATACACAGATGATTTGATTTTTCTTTGCGGTGGGGGGGGCTAGATCAAGTCTCATATTTTTTATCTCAATTGAATGTACGATATCACATTTGATGGTTACAGTGTGGTGATGAAATTGATTTTTTAGATATACACCTTACTGGTATGATAGATGGTTCCATTAAAACTACTGTTCACCGTAAGTTTGATGATATTAATCAATATTTACATGGTACAAGTTGCCATTCTGAACATACTATAAAAGCCTTACCTTATGGGGAAATAATTAGACTTTCCAGGCTTTGTAATAATACTTTAGATTTACAAACACAAATAAATCAAACTTTATCCATGTTTTTACACAGGGGCTATAATGAAGTTATGATTAAGGATGCTATAAATAAAATCATTGGTATTAATATGAATAAATATGTTCATGGACAGGTTGGAATTATCAAAAAACAGCAACCTAAGAAAAGTGAAAAATGTTCTTTGTCACTACATAGAATAGGATGAGTGACAAAATTTGGCAAATAGTGAAACTTCATTGGAAATTTTTACTAAGAGATGAAACTTTGAATACTATAATTCATAATATGCACTATATGGCTTATAAAAGAGGACAGAATTTATGTGATAAGTTGGTGAAATCTTATTTTGTTTTACCTATTATGGATGTGCCTGTTTCTTTAAATAACAAAGGTACTAGACATTGCAACCATTGTAATATATGTTGCAATATAGTTCCTTGTTTTTTTAGAATAAATGGGAAACAATTTGTTACAAATTACATTTTCCATTGTGAAACAGACAGCATAGTGTACTGTCTGAGGTGTCCCTGCAACCTATTTTATATTGGTGAAACCAAGAGAAAATTTAAAACAAGGTTGCAGAAACATATTAGAGATATTAAAAAAACAGGAAGAGGAATGACCTATAGCAATGCATTTTTTGCATAAACATCATTGTGATCATACTTTATTAGAGGCAACAATTTTAGAAAAAAGTATTTGTTAGAATGGGGGATGAAAGACTAATTAAAAACAAATTATTATACAAAGAAACTGTGTTTATTTTAAAATTTGACACCCTTATACCAAGGGGGTTAAATACGGATATTAACTGGAAATGTTTGCTTTAAATTTTTAAATTATATAATTTTAATTGTTTCACTAATTGTTTAATTAATGAATTAGTAGTGTATATATATATATATATATATATATATATATATATATATATATATATATATATATATGGGGAATATTTTATTATGAATTTGTTCTCTTTGAAGGCTGTTTTGGCTGAGGCGCTAAGTGCAATAAATCATTTCTTTGGATCTGATTCCAGTGTTGATTTTTATACATTTGCCTTTCCATTTGTGTGGTTTTTGTAATCTCTGTGCTGGCTCTACATCTTGGTATGTTGGATAGGCATGAGGCATGCATGGTAGAGGTGGCAGTTCATTGTTGTCATCCCTGACCATGAAAACTGTCTCTGCCAGGAGTTGCAATGGCACATCCACGCACTGGTCAGATGCAGTACTGCTGCCAGAATGTGACTGATGACTGCTGAATGAGCTCCCTTCTTGGGGATGTTCAGGACCTAGATGCCATGGCATGCCACATCTGGGTGTGGACAGCACACTCATTGATGGAATAACAGAAGTACTGCCACTATGGGAGTGTGATCAGGCATGGCCATGTTGTCTGACAGCAGATGATATGGCTGACCTACACCGACGAGGATGCTGTTCTCCTCCCAGCAGAGATTCTAACACAGACACTGCTCATACTATGACAGACATCCCTCAGTCCATCACAGACCCCCTCATTCCAATGTATCATTTATCTGATCCAGTGAATCAGCAACACAATGAAGGCAGCCATGCATGTCAGACTGTGCCACATCCACAACCTTGAGTATTTGCCTGAAGCACCTATGGAAATGTGCCTGTGATTCCATGAAAGCCCTAATCATATGTTGAGTGGCATGGGAAGAGAGACCTGCAACTGGTGGAGGAGGCACAGCAGTCCCCCATCCAATCACCACTATCAGTCCTCCTGTGTGGCACCTTCCCACACTTTGGCTATGGCCAAACTCAACAGGCACTGAAGTCAAAGTAGAAACACTTCCCTGATCAATGTCCTCACCCCCACCCATCCAATATCTGTGGGTTTACTAGACTGGTAGGAGAAAGTCTACTGACTTTCCAATGGAAATGCAGGGGATATTTGTATGTCAACCTCAGGATCAGATTTGACCTATGCACCCCCCCAACTGTGCCTCAGTTTGCTCATCATCAGAGTCTGCTGTTACACTGACATCAGGTGTCATGATCACCTGTGATAAAAAGCAAAAAATACAGGAATAAATTAATACTTGCATTACTATAGTGCAATATATGGTAACAAACTTACACTGCTGCCATTATTGCAGACAGTACAGCAATACACACAACAAGCCTGAAATCAACACCGCACACTACAATATTTCTTTAAATTGCTCAGCAGTACTAACATAAAACTGTTTGCCTTACCATCTGCTGATGAGATGCTCCTATGTAGTCCATACAGTCCCGGAAGAAGTTAAGCAAGAGGTAAGGGCAACATCATCACAATTAACAGTACTGCAGAGGTAATACATTTATTTCAATTTCAATTGTTTTACTTTATAACAGTATTCGACTGTTCAGATAGCAAAGCCTACCTGGAGGCTCCTCCTGGGACATGTTGGCTGTCTCAGAAACTGTTATTCCAACATCCAGGACATGCTGTGCTGCACTCTCCTGGGATCTTTGATACTGGCAAGTAACTCTTCATTAAGGGTTAGTGGTGGTTTTCTAGCAGGCTTTCTCCCTCAGTAACCATCTGGTCATGGTTCACTGCATCTGCTGTCCTCTGTGCAGATGTGATCATGTCAATGGCCCTGTGGCGCACCTGCTGGTATATCCTGCTATGGCCACCCATGGCATTGACATCATGAACAATCTGCTGCCATATTCACATCTTGCAGGCCATATTTCCCCACCCCCTTTCCAGCAGAAAAGCACTGTGTTGCATAAAGCCATCTACAATCACTTGGTTTTCAGCATCGGTGAAGTGGGGTCTCTGTGGATTGACATATCTAGGTGGCACACTTCTAGGTGCCCTAAAAGACAAAAGAAGGATAATACAAATGAGCATCACATAACTACAAAATAACTGTTTCCAGATAAAAAAGAAAAGGTAGCCAGTACTACCCACTGGAGAAACATAAAACAGTCTTTAGATGTGAAATACTAACAACAGGTAGGATGCAAAACAAGGAGAGTAACAAGAGCATCATGTCCTTGTTTGTGCCATAACAGTAACTCACCTTTGCTCTCCCAAAACAATAGTCTCTCCCTATTTGTGCCATAACAGTGACTCACCTTTGCTCCCCCACTGACAAAATAACAGTCAATTCTTGTCTGTGCCACAACAGTAACTCACCTTACCTCCCACCACCCACAAAAAAAAATGTCTGTCCTTGTCTGTGCCATAATAGTAACTCACCTTTACTCTGTCCACCTACAAAAGAACAGTTTATTCTTGTCTGTGCCACAACAGTAACTCACCTTACCTTTCATCACCCACAAAAGAAAGGTCTATCCTTGTCTGTGCCATAACAGTAACTCACATTTACTCCACCCACTCACAAAAGAACTGTCTATCCTTGTTTGCACCATAACAATAACTCACCTTTCCTCCCCCCACACACAAAAGAATAGTCTATCCTTGTTTGTGCCATAACAGTAACTCAGCTTTGTTCCCCATCCCAAAAGAACTGGAAAATGACACATTTTACTAACAAACCATCTTTGAAATTCTAGAAGTGCTATCGAAGGAACTGATCTTGAAACATTTATACACATTTATCACAATGCATTCCATTTTCATGTACTGGCAATCATGCATACATCTGAAATGGCTTGGTAAACATGCTCATGCAATTAGTACACTTCTAACTAATGCAGACAGATAAAAGTGGAAAATCCTTTGCTTCAGAATTTTTTAAATACATTCCAGCATATGCAGTATATAGCTGAATAAACAGAAGCATATGTTCTGAAGTTCAATACTCCTCTGTGCAGATATATCCCAAAGTAATAGCGTGATTTAACTATTCTCCACACAAACAAGTCTCCTCACCATCAGTTTGCCTAGCTACATGGTTGCCTTTTTATATGGTGTAGATTCAGGGCTGTCAGCACAGTGATGATGCAAATGAGGTGTGAACTCATTAGAACTGCTGAATTCAAAAAAATTGGATACACGTAAGAATGTAAACACAATGCAGCCACTCCCTCAGTGTTTGCTTTTAATGGATTGCAACTGTGACTGATTAGTGTTTGGGTGAAGGAAAACATAACAGCACTGCAAGCTGCCTTACTTCCACTGGGTGTGTCGGGTTAAATCTCAGTGTTAGATGTAAGGTTGGAAATATAAGTAAGTGGCACATAAGTCACAGGTTGTGTTCCTTCACATCCAACCTGCTCTTCATTTTTTGCCAACTGCAGATGATATTATTTTCACTTAATAGCCTCACACATTTTAAGGCCGATGATATAGAATGGCTTACACACTGCATGTCTTGGATTACTGCTCAGATAAATGAAGAATATCCAACAAACACAGAAATGTAAGACAGAACTGTATATTTACAAGCAATAATCACAACAGGTTTTGTGATCACTAGGTGCATGATGGTTTCCTCCCACATCCCAAAGACATGCTGTAGGTGGATTGGACACTCTAAATTGGTCCTAGCCATGAGGCGTACATGTGTGTGCCTTCTGTGGAAGTTTGGGCACTGGGTTTGCAACTCAACACCGTAAAACTTCACTGCCAATCATGAGCGGACAGATGACGCGCTGTGGCCACCCCTAACTGGGAAAAAGATGGAAGAAGAAGAAGGTGCATGACATCCAAAACTACTAAATGTACAAACAATACTTGCATGGTATGATATCACTTTAGATGCTGTTGCAGTTGGTTGTGTGAATATTAAGTTAAGTTCCTTGCTGCAAAGCTGTTTGTGTGGCAAAGAGTGATAAGGCACTCATTGCGTGTTCTGAAGGTGCATTGGAATGAGAGTTCAAGTCCAGAGCTATATAGTAATACCTCATGTGTACTAACATTTTGACCATCCAACTATGCTCAGTAAGGGTACTTGTATTTTTACACAGCTAGGCTTCTAAACACTGTAGGGCCATTAGGCTAGTAGCCTCCTATGTACATATAAAGCTATGAACCTATGCAGGTCTCCCAACATTTTGTCTCCCACATGGCCTGCTGATGTCATCCACTATAAGCTGACCTGCAGCCATGTAAAACTCAGACTTGTGATGTGGCATTTGGGTAAAGTACTGAGCTCTGTAGTTTGTGTACATAAATAGGTAGGGGCTCTGTTCTTACTGCAATCAACTGTGTGTGTGTGTGTGTGTGTGTGTGTGTGTGTGTGTGTGTGTGTGTGTGTGTGTGTGTGTGTGTGTGTGTGTGTGTGTGTGTGTGTGTATGTGCATGAGCTGTTGCTTGACATTACAGAGTGCATTTTACACCAGCATGTGGGACACTGTTATATTCTTCTCAACAGACACTGCTGATGTCATCAGCTGTCAAGTGTTGTCTGAGACACTTCAAGTCATACTTGACCTGTGGTGGTTGCATAAAGCACCATGTTCTGTAGTCTGTGTACTTAGATAGGTAGGGGTTCTATTCTCACTGCAGTCATTTGTGGGATGGGGGGTTGTGCACTTGCTTGACAGTAGAAAGAAGATTTTACAACAGCACATGGGGTATTGCTTTTACCAGCTTCCTCTCAGCAGACTCTGCTGATTTGTGGATGTGCAGTACAGACATCAGGGCAGGGTCACAGATATCATGTAGTCCAGGCACAAGTCACCTCCTCCTTTCCAATACAAATTTCAGGAACAGGGCTTTCAATATATCCACGTACATCATCACATGGTTTGTAGAACCTGCATTTTCTTGGTGTGAAACCCTCATGGTCTAACCAGGTGCAGTAGGTGTCTGATGAGGTACATGAAAAAGGAAGCATTATACTGCATTAGTTTTCAGATAAAGTTTGAGTACAGTGCTATTATATCTTACTCAGATCTGGATACGATGGTCTGTGTCTGAGGTGCACGACCGAGCCTTTCCATACCACTGTGGACACGTGGTCGAGGTTCAGATTGCTATCTATGTACATTCCCAAATTTTGCCCTCCTGGTTTTAGCATGGGTAGGGGTGTTGTCAATGGTGTTTTTACCAAGACATTCCACTTTACATGAGGCAGACGTCATAGGATCATAAGAGGATCATAGGAGATTACTAGGCTAATGGCCCTGAGACCCTTACAAGCCTAGCCAAGAGTTTATCCCCAAAAAAGGTTCCTCAGTCAGCACCTGTCACCCAATGAGGAACAAAGGTGAAACCCCTGAGACAAATTTGTGGTTTTCCATCCACTCATCAAGGTTGCACATGAAGAGGGTCAGCAAGGTACAAGTCCTGACACTTTTTATATTTATTAGTAGACTATGTGGCTTTGGCACCAATCATTTGTGTGTGTTGACCCCTCTTGTACTATAGTCACATAATTGGTGGACTCAATGATTGCAACCGATATGCATAAATCAGCAAATTCTGTACGCCACAGGTCATATTTTGTAGCCTGGATGGTTGCCAAATAGATTCCATACAGTATATGGCCCAGCACAGATCCTTGGGTTGCACCAATGGTGACAGTTGCAATGGTAGAGGTTGACTCACCTACTTTTACAGTATATGCTCTGTTGGTGAGGACATTGCTTAACTATCTAGTGATGTAAGTGTTAACCTCCAGCTGGTGGTGTTTGTCAATGATACCTGAGTAGGGGGATTGTGTCCAAACCCTAGAACAGAACAGGATAGGCAGTACACACTGTGTTACCTTCATGCAGGCCTATCATACAGAAACAATGGACTGTGACTACATCACAGATGGCCTATAGTGTGACTCAGAACATACACCTACCTGACACAGTGTGATACACGCTTCAACACACCCTCCAGATGGACTATGTTCCCATAGAAGGGTGTACATTGACATGCATCCATCTGAGTGGGCTGGTGACAGCATGTGATATATGCATGTATAGACACATCCTGACTTTCCTGATCTTTGAGGTAGACCAACTTGTCATCATGGACCTTCTCTAAATGGACACTAGTAATATCTTGGCTGTGACCAAGTGACATGTGAGTTTTTGATGCTACATCTATGCCTATTACCTCTGTCAGATGTCCTCAAAGAGCAGTGAACAGGAGTCCACACTAAGGTATTCACTCCACAATGACAGATGTGGCCATCAACACCTATATCATCAATTTTATAGAACAGTGAATCAAATATGTGACATCTAAATATGTAGAAATGTGTGAAGTGACCTATATCTTGTGTTCAATGATCAGGTTTATACATCAGGGCTGTCTGCTATGCCCTTTCCTGTCCATGATTGAAATTAGAGATGTCAAGAATTACATACAAATCCTGTGTCCCAACAGCTGTCTGGAGGATTACAGATTGTGGACAAGGATTGACTCCAACTATAATATTGGTAAAATGTAGACAGTATCAGCACACTTCAAAGAATTGCTGTCACAGCCACGACAACACAGGAGATGAAAAAAAAGTGTGGATTTGCTTCATTATGCAAACAAATGCACAAACCAAGGATCATGTAGATGTTACACCCTATCAGCATCCAGCTGTTATGTGGCTTATGCCCTGGGATATGTGGTATGTGGAATGGACACCAGAATGTGGCCAGAATGGTGGGTACCCCCTTGCATGTAACACAACAACTGAGTATGTGCAGGACGTACACATAACAGGCCATAACACCTTCATAGTTCACAGCTTCCCCAATACCTGAGTACAATGCACCCTTCCTCATGTCCCTACATACACATATTCCATTGATGTGTAACTGAAATGTACCACCTTTGTCACTGTGAACTGTCACACATCTAGTTGTGCATACCTAGGTATTATGTGGATGGTGTAGTGGCTGTGTTGTTGCCTCACAGCCAGAGGTTCTCCAGTTCAATTCTTGGGTGGGGTGCCTTCTGTGTGGAGTTTGCATGTCCTCCCTGTGTTCATGTGGGTTTCCTCTGGGTGCTTCATCCCACATTAGAAAGACATGCATCTGGAGGATTTCTCCCCAGGGCTCTGATGAAAAGCGGCTTTGTTCCAAGTCAGACTTTCCCAGTAAAACAAATGTTAAATAAATAAATAGTCTTATTGCATAAACACTACTGTCTGATGGCATGGAACCCCCATCAAGGTGTAATACCACATGCATGCTTGATATGTTTCAGTGATGCAATCATGACATGCATAGCTGTTTAATGACATTGATGGCATGGTTTATATTCATGACACTGCAGATTGTGCCATATATATCTCTGCCATACACACCAGTCAACTAGCGTGAAGTGATCATATTGTCAAATGTGTCTCCTCACACTTCCTGCATATGTTAGTGTCAGGAGAGTGTGCTTGATTACACTCATAGATTGCTGACATGTCCTAATAGTTGTACAAGTGTATTGGTGTAGAACCATCTATGCTTACTCAGAAACACATATGTTTTGTCAGAGACATGTGTATTACTTGTGGTATTATTCTGATATTGTCCATGATTATGCATGATGGTTTTACTGATGGCCATGAGCCTGTATCTCTGTCCTACTTGTTGGAAGACTTTCCTGACAATACAGGTATACTCAGGCAAATCAGTTTGCATAGCTTCACAATATGCACCCAGCTCCAAATTGTATTTAACATCAGTGATACATGTCCTATCCATTGTTCATGTCTGGATGCTTATATCACACAGACATCCTCCACTGTTTGTATCACCTTGTGTGACAGAGACATCATATACATTTGTCACTGTGCAGTACATACTGTACCATGTGGAGATGAGATTAGTGCTCCTGCTACAACTGTCGTCCTTTTACATTTCCTCATTTGCAGTGCTTTACAATGTTTCACCTGTCCTTCCTCCCGGTGTTCATCCCTAAACTTCATCAGTGTGTCGGTATTCAATAAACGCACTTCTCATGACTGCTTCTTATAAATGGCAGTCCATGTATCACTACAGATCATTGACACAACTTGTACAAACTGCCTGGAATGGGATTCCACAATACTCAGCACTATGCGCACTGCCCTGTCCTGTGCCTGCAGCACAACACACTAATATATGAAAAACTCTGGTGGTCTGTGTGGAATTCCATGCAATCTCACTAATCCAGTATGCTGGAGTGTACACATACACTGTCCTGTCCTTGCAACATAATACATTAATATACGAAAAACCCTGGTGGTCTGTGTGGCATTCCATGTAATCCCACAGACCCAGTATGCTGAAGTGTACACATACACTGTCCTGTCCTATCTCCGCAACATAATACATTAATATATGAAAAACCCTGGTGGTCCTTATGGCATTCTGCGCAATCCTGCTAACCCAGTTTGCTATGCTATAACTAAGTTACCTATTGCTTTACACAGTTTTCTGGCCATCACAAAACCCTGTTTGCTTACGTTTGAAGGTATGCTGCAGCATGAATATTCATTATGCGCTGCTGCTCAACTCATAAACACGTAAACTCTGTGTAGGCATCTCATAAAGCCTACACAAAGTTTATTGAATCTCACTGTATGTCTTGGTCTGAAAAAATTTGAAGCATGCATAAACTAATGTGCTGCTGGGGATGCACTGCTGGGTGAGAAAACCTATATTTTTTGCATGTGACCTTTCAGAGCTGCTTTCTCATACCCACTCCATTTTGTTTTCTGTTTTAAAAAGTCTGCGTGGTCTGGTGGTTTTGTTCTACATGAAAGGTGGGCAAAAATTATCTCAGCTGCTCATTTCATGTTTTTTTTTTACCATTGGTTAAATTGCCTCTTGAGTGATACTTAAATACTCATTGAAATTCTGGGCCTCTGTCTTTGTCTGAAAAGATTTGAAGCCCGCATAACATAAAGCACTGCTGGTGATTCCCTGCTGGGTGAGAAAACCTATATATTTTTTGTCTGTAGTCTTTTACAGTTGCTTTCTGATACCTGCTCCATTTTGTTTTCTGTTTAAAGAAATCTGCTTGGCCTTTTATTTTTCTTCTACATGAGAGGTGGACACACATTATCTAGGCTGCTCACTTCACATGTTTTTTTCATTGCTTAAATTGTATCTAGAGTGATACTTAAATACTCAGTGAAATTCTGGGCATCTGTCTTTGTCTGTAAAGATTTGAAGTCTGCATAAACTAAAGCACTGCTGGTGATTCTCTGCTGGGTGAGAAAACCTATATTTTTGTCTGTGACCTTTTACAGTTACTTTCTGATACCCGCTCCATTTTGTTTTCTGTTTTAAGAAATCTGCTTGGCCTTTTATTTTTGTTCTACATGAGGCTGCTCACTTCACATGTTTTTTTCATTGGTTAAATTTTATCTAGATTATCTATTGTATCTAAATTGTATCTATTCCCACTGAGGAAAGCCTGTTGGTTGAAACCGGTCTGGGATGTATATTATATTTCAATAAAATACTTATGTATTTAACTTATTAATTTATTAGTCTTATTTTGTGCTTTATACTGCATTTGGTGCTGTCGTTTTTTGTCTATACATATATATATATATATATATATATATATATATATATATATATATATATATATATATATATATATATATATAAGCATGAACAAGCTCACTCAGAGGTTCATAGGTTCATAGGTTGGTACTAGGCTATCAGCCCTAGGGCCTATACAAGCCTAGCCATAACAATATCCTGGATATTTTTTCCTGCAATATTTATTTCCCTGGACCCTGTCTAGCAGTGCAATTGACATGATCCCCGGGGTGAATTTCCTATCTCCTATTCAGTTGTCAAGGTTCCTTTTGAAGAGCGCCAAGGAGGTTCCTGGACTTTGTCAATATAAATGCTCTGGAACAGATAGCTTGCACTCATGAAAGGGTTAAGTATTTTTTTGCACTGTTCTGATACCTAGATAGCATAGACTAAATTTAGACCTGCTGCATCTAGCCTGTTATTGATATACTTGAGCACTAAACCAGCCATCTTACATAAAGAAGAGTTTTCCTGCACCATTGTGGTAGAAGAGTGTGGACCCAGCCTTGTCCAAGCTGGGGATTGCTGGAGAAAGGTTCATTGTGTGCTTTCCTGTTGTAGATTAGCTTAAAAGTGTCTTAATTTTGCCTGTATTTAAACCTCCAATTTGTGGGTTGCAGTGCGCCATACAACAGGGGTTAGAGGTGCCCTGTATAGATGCAAACACCTTGAAATTCAAATTTTCCTTAGACATCTGTCAGTGGAACTCTCCCAAGCTTCTCTACTGCACTACAGATACACTGAGCAGCATTGCCACACTTATCATCCATAGCCTTCAATAGCTCAAGCACCTCTGTTAGTCCTAGCACAAAAACTGGTCAAACTAGCTGACTCTCTTCCCTAATAGTATGCATGGTAAAAACCTGCTATAATGAATGGGCAGTTTCCCATCATTTCACCAGCCAGCCTTATTGACATGGACATCCTGAGGCAATGTAGTAATTTCCTCATGTATACTGACAATCATTCACTCCTAAAACAAACACATATCCTATGTGTGAGGGATGTAATTACACTATGAAATTGAAATCAGTTCTCTCACGTAACAACATACTGGACATCAAACAGTTTGTCAGTGCACATACTTCACCTCTCACACAAAATTAGCTTATGACACATAAATCCACATACATAGAGGTACTCACTAGTAGAAGCCTACCAAAAGATCAGAGGCCTCCCAAATGTAAACCAATTGCGCATACAGCTATGCAAAAAGAAACCTCTACACATAATAACACATGCACCAGTTTCTAAGCAAATAAGCCCCTAAAGCAAAACACCTCAAAACCTAATGTTTGGTCATAGGTGACTCCATAGTGAGACACAGAGATGTCACCCTCACCATGCTGGACAAGGAAAATGTCATGGTTAGCTTCCTGTCAGGTGTCAGGATCCATCAAATCACACATGCACTCAAGTCACTCTACAACAAGTATAGTTATAACTCTGTCGTAGTCCATGTTGGGGTGAATGACTTGAGATGTACCTCTCTGGGCTATATGAAGAGAGACATGACTAAACTCTGAGATTATGTGTCCTATGCAGGTATGATTGTAGCCCTAAGCAGCATTCTACCTTCACCCAGGATGATGCCACAGTATAAACAAAAAAATGATTGTCTTTAATCTGTCAGCCTGGAAAGACATGGCTGAGAGGCCATGCTGCTTTGCCAGAGATGGTCTGCACCCATCTCCTCTAGGTTTCTGGAGGGTCTATATTAGAATGACAAAACCTCACTTACAGAATCCCGAAAGGCCGACACATAAACAGTGAACCACATGAACACCGGGCATCCTTAAGCGTGAAATTCAATATACCAAAAAGCCATAGTTGTCCACACTATGTTTAGTGAGGTAAAACGTCAGTAGGAGATTTCCTTATCTGGTATAGCTCCCTAACGTAAATGTGCAATAGTTACTCACCTTAGGGTTAGGGTGCGGGTTAAGGTACGTGCATATATAGTAATACATTCATATTTATTCTGCTTGGGTAGGCAGTATGTAACGGGCGTGGAGTTGGCCAACTATGGCAATTCGATATTTTGAATTTCACGCTTAAGGACGTTCTGTGTTCTTGTGGTTCGCTGTGTATGTGTCGGCCTTTCGGGATTCGTGTAAGTGAGGTTTTTGGCATTGTAATATAGACTCGTTTTCGGATACTGGCAAAGGTGTTTGCCTCCCTCATAGTGCCTTTTTAGGCAATGTCAAAACAACAAAATTTCCAAACTAACAAAATCCACTTGAGACAAACTCAAGGTTCTGCTGCTTAATGCTAGGAGTCTAAACATGAAACTGCACTCTCTGGAAGCAATCCTCAACTTGAAAGATGCTGACGTCTGTGCAGTCACTTAGACATGGTTCAAGGCCATGGACAGCACCCCAGCCATGCAAGGCTACAAAGCCTTCCACACATTCAGTCCTCAAAATGAGTGTGAAAGAACCAAAGGTGGAGGTGTATCTATCTTCATTAAAGCCAAGTACACCTTGAGACTCATCAAACAGTATGACTCTGTCAAACTACTCCATGTTCAATTAACTGTAAGCAAAATACCCTACCACATCATTGCTAGCTATTGGTCTCCTACCATGAACCAAGAAAAGCACACCATCTACCTTTATGCACTGGAGTCACTCATCATATAGTCTAATACCTTAGCGATGGGAGATTTCAACCATGCTTCCATCGACTGGGTGGCAGATATGAGCATGAACATGCTGGCCCAGAGGTTCCTGGACTTTATCAATATAAATGCTCTGGAACAGATAGTTTGCACCCCCCACAAGGGTCTCAAATATCCTAGCCATAGTACTCATCAATATGGGAGGGGTCACTGCACTCCCCCCTGTGTGATGCCCTCCCTGGTAAGGCCGGACCATAAACCAGTTTCGTTCAAAGTAACTACTGAACCTGTCACAACCACAGGAGCAAAAAAAAAAAAAAAAACTAAAAAACTTTTCCAAAGCAAACTACAACCTACTAAGTGATGGTATAAAAAGTTTTATACTACCTGCAGTCACAGACAAGAATGACTCCTATGCAGAGATATACACAATTGCACTGTATAAACACTTAAGCAACTGTATAGACTCGTCTGTGCCTGACTGGATTAAAGCCAGGTCCTTCCGAAAAAACAAACTACCTGGGTGGACTGCAAGTATAAACAGATTATATAACAAGAAAAAGAAACTGATTTCTGAGAACAAGAGGGAATTGACTAAACAGAGGAAGAATTCCCTCCACAGTTTGAACAAGCAAATCAGAAATCTTGTAAAGTCCTCTAAAGCTAATTACAAAGGTAAAATATTATCCTTAGCTATGGATAATCATAAGGCATTATTTAACTATGTCCAAAATCTAGAAGGGATTGCCCATGTATGTACCAAACTGGTAGTGGATGGTACCACCCATGCTATACCAGAGGAAATTGTAACCTGCTAGCTAACAGATTTGTTGCAAACTTCACCCCCCATCCCCACCTACCATACCTCAAAGCATACCTGATACCAGTCCTCTACCTAGTGTCTCTAGAGATCAGGTCATATCTGCACTCTCCAAGGCCAAAACCATGGCCTCAATGGGACTGGATAACATCCCAGGTTGCTTATTAAGCAATGTAAAACAGGAACTAGTGGATCCACTCAGCATTCTGTTTAACCATAGCTTGAGAACTAGCTTTGTTCTAGCAGAATGGAGAACCCTTGCACAAAGGGGCATCAACCCACGCTGGGAACTATAGACCCATAAGTCTAACCAGCCTCATCTGCAAGGCCATAAAAAGAATCTTCATGGACCTTATCAACAAGGAAATAGGTGACCTTCCAACTCTAAACCCAACTCAGTTTGGCTTTGTTAAGAGTAGATCATGATTATTAAGCCTAGTAGACTTCTTTGAGAAAGTGCCCGAAGCCCTGCATGAAGGCAAGACAATGCATACTGCCTATCTTGACCTAGCCAATACTTTTGACACAATCCCTCACTACTGCCTTATGAATATGCTGGACATCCGCAAGTCAAATGGCACAAGAGTCAGCTGCTCTAGGGAGCTTAACCTTGCCTGTAACATCAGCAGAATATGCTGGAGAGACAGATATATCTCCCACAGATTGCTGCTACTCTGGAATAAAACTATCAATTCATGTGAAGCAGAGCTCCTCACTGACTCAATTTATGTACAACCTGGACAAATGGATGGGAGACTGCAAATTCACCCTGGAAGTGGCACCCATGTCCCTCATGGACAAGGGTAGTTGGTGTTTATCATAGATACACTCTGCAAATTATATCCATCAAACCAAAGACAATTGAGGCAACTCGGGATTAACATGGCTAGAATTGTAATAGCTCTAGGGCCGCTAGTCTAGTAACCTCCTATGAACCTATGAACCTTACATTATTGGATATGGAGGTAATATAAAAAGTGGAGTCTGCATATTTTTATTATGTCAAATAATTTCTCTGACTGATATCCTTTAGATACCCTTTTACTTAAATAACTGTTGATGATGCAAATGATTTCTTAGCACTGGATCTGGAAGCAGCTGTTTTTCCATTTCTGTGTCTTCAGAAGCCGTATGAGTACATTAACACCATTGCACCTTGTTTCTGCTCATAGGTGAGCCACACTCACTGCCTGATACTGGCATTAGTTTAGGTGCTGTCCATTTGCTCATACTCCTATACTCTTCTATTTCTGCCCTCTGCTTTGCCTGAACAACAGGTAGCTGGTAGGGACTTCAGCCTAGTAGGAAGTCTCTTATTGGCTTTTTCCTTCAACTTACCCTAACTAGGATTCTCTGCAAATTATACCCATCATCTGCCTAACACTAGAAACTCTGTTCGCAGACACATTGCTGAAGAATAAAGAAATATTTCTCACATCTGTGCTGAGCACTCATTAGAGTTGCTTATGGCTAAGCTTAAGATAAATCTTGCAATTCATTCAAGCCTATAGCACCTTTTTGAATGCTTCCCGTCAACACACACATAGCTCCGTAAAGCATCCAAACATTATTGGTGCTGGCTTCCTTAAGTAAAAAATGTACCAGTTAATAATAAATCATAGGAATGGCAAGGTATAAGTAATACAAATGATACTAAAACTGTTAATCTGAAATGCCATGCTGTGGAAATAGTTATCACAGTTTGCCACTTGTTATTCATATTTTTATATTTACATTTTTCAAAACTGAGAGTTAACATGTTATTGAGGGGCATGGTATGAAATGACATGGTCTGATACAAAAAATTATTTTCCCTGGAATTTAGAAAGGCTTAGCACACTGATGAAGCTTCAGTTCTAAAGGTGTCCATATAACACTAAACCTTTTGACTTGACAGATTGCTATACTGCTGAGAACACCAGTCTCTCAGGCAAAGCTGCATGCTGATGCAGAAGTCCATGGGAATGGGTAATGATAATTAGCCACATGGTCTCCCCAGAAATGTCCATGGCTTCCAATTTATTTGGTTGAAAACAATTTTGCTCTAAGAGAAAAAGCGACGGCCATGCTTTTACAGCAGTTACCAATTAAATCCTATGGGAGAATTTATGGTACAGAGAAGTTCATCAAAGACATCCAGTTGTGGCATGAGTTAATGTGTGTGTGTGTGTGTGTGTGTGTGTGTGTGTGTGTGTGTGTGTGTGTGTGTGTGTGTGTGTGTGTGTGTGTGTATATATATATATATATATATATATATATATATATATATATATATATATATATATATATATATACACATATGACCCATGTACATGAGTGCTTATTTGTAGGCTTACTAATGAAATTAGATGGATATTGTGTAAATGTGTGTTCATGCGCATTTGTGTGTGTATGAATATGTGTCTGCCTAGATGGTTGCACTAAAGGTGTTAACTAGTAGATGGAGAGCTTGAATAGATATGTCTATTGGTTTCTATATATGAATACCTGGTATTTCTGTAAGTTTGATCAAGTGCTTGGGAGGTTTAATTGTTGATGAATGGATGTGGATGTGTTTTTGAGAATGTCTGAGAGAGTGTATCTGTGTTTGTGTATGTATGTGTGTGTGTGTGTGTGTGTGTGTGTGTGTGTGCGTGGAGGGGCACATGTGGTCATATATTTGTATATGCGGGGGGGGGTCTGAATGCATTTGTGGGGGTGAGGGTGGGTGTAGGAGGGTACTTTTGCTAAAGTGAATAATGACTCACTAGGGAGGACATCAGCATGGTCAAGTTTGACAGCACTAGTGTTTTATTCAGTGACATGCTATTGAGCAAATAACAAGACATTTCTCATTGTGGCAAAATCTGTCTCTGGATTTCATTTTCAAGCCATTCCTCTAATTGACCAACTCACACGGGGCAATTATAGTGCATATTGAGCATTTTATTGAATCCTGTTTGTTGTCAATGTCCATTTTAAGTAGATTGTATTGAAGATATTAATATTGATTTGTTAGTAATTCTGAAGATATGCAACATTTCCATAGCTATTTAATATTTCCAAAACTACATGATGATATTGAAGAAAACTGTCATGTCATTGATATTTGTACTCTAAGTTGCACATGTTGAGGCGTATTCAACATTATTTATAATGCTAATAATACAATTAAGCATATTTTTAGTATTTCTGGCATGTGAAAACTCATGCCTTGCTACCAGATGTGTTCTGACAGTATATGTCTAGGTAGTATAGTTTCCAAGATATGACAATCTGTTTGTGAAACTTTAGAGGAAAATATTGTTCTGGGTTTGTATGCATAATAATATAATATTGTTGTCAGAGCTAGCTACTCATTGATGTTAACACTCACTCTAAGTTATATGGTCACATTGACTAATGTTGATGTGACAACCCTATCCCATGTAAAAATTGAAAAGAAGGTAGATGATGATGATGACTGATGAAAAAGGCTATGAACAAACTGCACTATCAATCAAAAAATAAAACATTTTTTCTGATATAACTGCTGTTTGTACTTTTTTATTGCTTTTTATTCTACACAAAATATTTACATGTGTTTGTCTTATGATTATAAGCTTCATTTATCAGAAAATTATGTGGAATGCACAGATGTGTGAAGGCTGCTAGAAGTGTAGCATTCCACATCTCAAAAGTGCTAATGAGTTAGAAGAACAAATATGGTCTAGCTCAGGGTAATTTTTGCCTCAAATTCCTACCTGTGAAGTCATCCTCCAATGCTGCACTCTGGTTTGTCCATAGGAATTATTAGGGATGTGATTGCAGTAGGAGGCCACCTATTGGCTGCCTACTACACCTTTATCAACTCATGCTTCTCTGCTGTTTGTGTTTTTAGCTTATGGTCTAGGACTGTGAGCTGTGATCATAGGCCCAGTACAGAAAAAAAAAATGTATACAAAAGATCTCACAACATTAATAAGCTCTGATAAAATGTGTTTGTAGATCATTTTACGCAACTGTCCCTCCCTCTTATCTCTTTGAGATTCTTTTTACCAACACTGGGTGTGCTCTATGAACTACTTCCTTTGTATCTGCTTTCCATTCATTAATCTTCTCTTGGGGTTTGAAGGACAATCTTTGGCACTGCAGTTTTGGACAGCAATTGTGCCTCTATAGGGCATTCTAGCTAGATAACCTGAGAAGCAATGCATCTCAAATTTGTCTTATAACCTTAATCTCTAAATCATAATGCTTTTGCTAACTGCCAATAGCTCATGTACAGAGAGTGTATATCATCCTAAACTATTTAGAATTTGTGTTGCTATGCATTTTTCCATGAAGGGCTTTGGTACAAATTGTGTGTCTTTCTCCTTAAAAAATGTACCACTTTCAAAATGTAATACCTCAGCAGTTTTGTTTGTGCTTGATTTGCATTTGTTTAAGTAAATTTTAGAATAGTCAATGTTTGTTTTTAATACTTTCATCCATGAAGTCATGTTATTTAATTATATGAACATGTTATCAATGCAACCTCAGTGATAATCTTATATTATATGCCTTTGCTTTGGCTTTTCAACTTGGTACTATGGCTTGTATGGGACTAAAAATATGTTTGTACATGTTTGATCCATGGATCATCCATAGTATAGTGATTTCAGTTTCAATTAACTAGATAGCTGTTAAAACAGATAAAACAGGAAATGTTCTTTCAGTATTTCTTCATGCTTTACCTTTGTCCCTTGTCAGTTCAGTGTAGCCACTAGCTTGCCTGTTTCAAATAGTTGACTAATTTGGATGAATCTAAGATACAGTTTCACTTCCTATTTATCTACTTTATTAGTGCAAATTATTAAAATAGTGTTTTGGTTCAACGTACATTCTAGATTAACACAGTAAATTACAATTTCCATGTGCAGGTTATTAGCAGCCATCTACACTCTTTGTTATTACCTGTGAGAACTGTAAAGGTACTCCTCCAAAAATAGTATCTGCACAACTCAGCTGACCATTTAAAATTCTGGCACTAATTCAGGAATGTTTTGTCATTTTCTTCAAATGCTAACATATGTCCTAAACCGAATTATATGTCTTAGTATCTGCATTAAATGCACTTCAAAACCCATGTATGAAACACCCACATACACAAAAAGGTTTGCCAAACATCCCTTAGTATAGTATTACATAGACATAAATCTGTTTTCTTATATACACTTTCATAAGGCCTTTCTGAAGTTTATTGAACTAATGGAAATGTTCCTACAGGAAGTCTGGAAAGGAGCACACTCACTGATAAATAGCCTTGTAATTTATCATCTAGAACAGTCTATAAACTTGAAAAAGATGTTCTGTCATTTTTATTCTTAGGTCAGCAGACTTGTTTACTTACTTCCACTTTCTCTACAGCTGATACGATTTTATTTTGTTTGCTCTAATTATAAAAATAAGCCACTTCTGCAAGTTTCTGTTTTAGTGAATGATGAGAATTATGGGGAACATATTACTTAATTCATGTAAAAATTCTTAACATCTCCTGATTGATGTCTTCTTGGCATCATTAATAGATAACTTCTGTTGCTTATTTCATGTAATTCAATTCCTTTAAATATCAACTATTTTTTTCTGTTTCACCCTCACAGACATATTTAATAGCTCTTAGCTTTTCTAATTCCATTTAGCAACTGTTCATACATTAAAATGGTACTGCATAAAAAAATCTATAATGCTGTTATCTTGTTACTGTACGGTTCAAATGCAGGACCATCACAAAAATAACAATCAGCACTGATCACACACCATCAAAAGGATGCAAAAATGAAAGATTAACATCCTGTTTTTCTACAGAATCAACTTGTATAGGGGCACAACAACATTGTAGGACAGAATCAGGGGTATTTGAAAGGGGCAGAAGTCAAATATAATTTGAGTACATCACATCATTTTGTGTCCTCTTCTTCAGATAGGAAGATAGTAATTTCTTATCCAGCCTGGTACTTTACCTGTGACAGAGAATAAACCAGCTGCCTGCTGACTGCTGTAGAACAAATGTCTGAAATTCTTACCTCCTGCTGCAACTCAGAGGAGCCATATTTCAGAAAGCATAACTAGAAATACTTCCATGTTTAAATATTAGTGTCTCCCTCTCTCTCTTCACATAGTCATAAAACTATCTCTTCAACACAAACATAAATAACCTAAAAGTTCCTTTAAATTAATTACTAGCTCCATGTACTTTACAGAATTATGAACTAATTAGCAATCGTAACTTCAGTTTGTTGTGCACTGTTGAAAGAGATTTCAAGGAAAATAACACAATGACGTTAACTCTTGGGGTACATTGCTTGAAACCAATTCTTCATTTTTGCTTTACAAAGTGGTTAAGGTTGGCTACCAAATCATAATAATTTGTGTTATACGAGTAAAATATTACTAAAGAACATAAATACTTCAGTCTGATTTTTGTATATACTTGAAATACATTATATTATATTTTATTTATTTACTAAAACTCAACCTCCAGAAAAAATTGGATCTGCACCTGCCAAGATCCTACCTGACCACTCCGAGACTGCACAGAACATACCCAATCACAACAATTCCTGAATGCAAATTGCATAGTCCTTCTTGTTATTTTTCTCAAATTATATGTAACTCTACTTATATGATATCTCTGTATTTGTTTGAATTTTTCTTTTGAATATACTTTGGGCCGGATTCACGAAACCTCCGTGTAAGACTTAATATGTCTTACTCGGAGGCTGCAGTTGAACAGTATGACGTCAGCGTGCCATGAATATTCATGAGGGCATGCTGACTCAACTGTAACTCTTACACGGACTGAGTAGACAAGCAGGGGGGGTGTCCGACTGCCGAGCAGTCTAAAAGTCCACGCCCCTGCAAGGTTTTAAAAAGCATAATGTCTACAGACAAGAGCGAGTCCGCTGAAATGTACTTGCACCCAACACTACACTCCCTGACACTGTAAACCCCCATCAGAGTTATAAAATGGAAAAAACTGAATTTTTTTTTAATCCACGATATAGCTGCCCGTATTTGCGCTTGTTTGCGCGGGTGTGCCCATTGCTTAACCACAGTTAGCAATTGTGACATTGAAGAGCATATCAGAACTACTTATGCAAATTAATCCAAATAGCAATGGCATAATGGTAGAGCGTATGCACAAAGAGAAGGCATTCATGGTTCGAATCCCACCACTTCCCTTCTTATTTATGTTTTAAATCAGTATTTGAAATAATACCAGACAAATATGATTAAAATTTTATTAAAAGCAGTGACATGGCCAATGTATCAGCGAACAAAATATATATTTTTAAAAGACCCAGATATATAATAGCCTGCTGTTAAGCAAAGTTTTACACAGCTAAACACAGGTGCCCATAGTTTAATAGCGCTATACCCATCTAAACAGAGGTGCCCATAGTTTAATAGCACTTTACGCAGCTAAACAGAGTTGCCCATAGTTTAATAGCACTTCACCCAGCTAAACAGAGTTGCCCATAGTGTAATAGTGCTTTACCCAGTGCAATAGAGTTGCCCAACATTTAAAAACGCTTTACCCAGCGCAATGTGTTTGCGCGGACGTGTGCGCCGCGTCAACCAGGGCACTGTAGGGCACAGGGGAGCAATGTAGAGCTAAGTTGCTTAAATGCAGCCACACCCCCTAGCTTGTCTAGACAGCATTAAAATAAAAGAATGACAAGGTTTGAACCCAGGACCCTTTGCATCATAATCAAAGTACAGAACCACTAAGCCATGACAACATAGTGGAAGCAGCCACTATTAACATACATAAACCTAGGAATGGTAGTCTAACCATTACTAAGCAGGTCTGCAGTCAAGCCAAGAATTTTACAAAATGGCCAATCACAAAAAAGTGCGGGAAATGCATCATATTTAAGTCCCACAGGCAGGAATACACGCCATAACTGATTGTAGCTCACATCTGCGGTCAGAATGTCTGGTGTTGGAGAGGGAGTGCGCTTTCAAGTGCAGAGATGGGGCACCGAGGAGTCCAAATACATGGTTTGGCTCCTAGTCCACCATCATGAGGCAAGACTCCTGCATGGCCAGTTCCAAGGGACAGAGTACAAGGCAGAAACTTGGAACTGGTGAGCTGTTGACCTCACCAGTGCCACAGGTGTTCCCTGGACTGGTGAGCATGTCTGTCACCACCATGCAGACCTGAAGAGACGAAAGGAAAACCGCCTGAACCAGTGGATACAGGAGGCCCGTGGGATGCGGGATGCCCCACAACTGAGTATGTAGCCATGGAATGTAGTATGTAAGGATTTAAAATGGAGTATGTATAACGGATAGGAATGTCTCAATATCCCTTTATTTACTTTACAGCTGCAGGTGACCATGTTATGAATCAGCAAGCCTATGAAGATAGGCTGCTAAGGCTGCACCGCCAGGCAGGTTAGTGATTATTCTGCATGTATTGTTATATAAAATATGGGAGAGAGCATGAAAGAAAGTGTTGTAGTCCAATAATACAGCCATAAAATGGACTGAATAAGTCCTCTGCATGTACTGTCAGATAAAAACGTTAGAGAGGCAGAAAAAAGAGTGTAGTAACCTATTAAGAAAGGTAACAAATGTCTGGAATAATATCTCTGAAGGCACTGTCATATAAAAGAATATGTGAGTGAGCCTGAAAAAAGAGTGTGCTAACCTATTAATAAAGGTATAATATGTCGTGAACATGTCTGCCATATATACCGTTAAAACAAATAAAGGAGTGAGCCTGTGAAAAAGTATGTAATGTCATTAATAAAGGTCTAAAACCCAGAGTGTGTCTGTTTCACTTAGTATGAAATGCTGTTGTACCCTTGCATTATACAAATAGTAATGTGTTAGAAAGTGCTGGCAACCCAGAGTTCTGCAGCCCCATCTAAAGTGGGTGATGGAAGTGCTAGTAGCTGTGAAGTAAATATAGAGTCCTCAACAGTCAGTTACTGGCTGGCATGCATAAGTAAATCTGGCACACAAGTAGCATGTTAATATGTTCCCCAGAAATGTAAGTGTGCTTCAATAAATGCAGGGTTCTGTACAATTTAAAGTGAAAATGTCATGTGAAAACATCCAGATATGTAGATAAAGAAATATAAATGCAACCATGAAATATGTAGCAGTAACATCTGCATCCTGGATAGTTAGTATGCGAGATATAGGTCAAGTATAGATTGAACTAGCCAAACCCACTACACAACCTAATGCATGGTGACAAGTGTAATAATACATGTAGGGAATATACACCTGCAGTCACTAGGAATGTAGTGTAGAGTAAAACTGTTTATAAGATGTTAACGGAGGTTTTTTCTACACCCTACTGTTTGTGCATAAACCATGCAATTCCACACCTCAATGGGTATGTGTAATCTTAAATATTTGTTGGGATATATGTCCAATTGTTCTATAAATATTTGCACTCATGTTGATGCATGTGCCCTGTTCAAACACCATGTTCATGGTGGCCTGTTGCTACCAATCATCCCTGCATGCATTTGGAATAACCACTGTTGTTCAATATATGCATGTGTTATGTTTGCTGTTCAACTGTTGGAACTGTGGTGTGTTGGGTTAATGGGAATATTACTGCATGCTGTTACAACTAATCTGGAATGCTGTTGTTTATGTTGTAATGAAACACACCTAATCACAGAACGTATGGGAAGGCCGGTCCCAGCGGACTCACCTGTCCCTCCTCAGTTGGCGAGTGCACCTGGCACCAGTGGCTCTGGTGCCCAGCCCGGACTGCCCTCCTCCATTGGTCCTGTGCCACCTTCAGGTGGAAGCACTGCCCCCCATGCAAGTGTGGGCAGAGAAGGGTCACCCATCACCCTACGAAGGGTCCAGGTTGTGGTGCGTAGGGAGATCCAGCGTTCAGTCGCTGATCCCCTACGCCAGCTTGAGGCGAGAGTGGCACTTCTCACGGGTGAGCCTGCCTGTCCTACTCAGCCCCCAGCACAGCCACCCCCAGGGCTGTGAAGGTGCAGTGGTGCCTGCCCATGGGTGGGGATCTCAGTTCCACTGTTACCATCTGTGGGCTCATGGGCTTGTGATTTCCAAACAACCTTCCCCGTCAATTGTGTTCACCCACCCCATGTGTCAGATTCCGCCCCTGTATGCGTCTTATTTGTCTTGTCTGTTTACCTCCCCAACCTACCTCCCCAAATATACCTACTTCCCCTACCTCACTTACCACTCTCACCTGAAAAAAAAAAATGGGCAATCTGTACCCGAAAAAAATTATGCCCCATAGATAGCTGCCCATTTTGCACACATGTCCATAGGACATATACACCGATAATTCTAATTGGCAGTGCAACAAACTATGTTGTCCTCACCCCTCTCTCAGGGGTGGAAGGTCACAAAACTCACTCCAAATTTTCAACATATGCACAGCTGTTGCTGTTAAAGAAATGGGCAGCTATGGGCTTTCCCTACACCATTGCTGCACATCCCGAGCTTGTTTTCCTACTGTCTTTCCCTCTCTGTGCCCCCTTTTTCACCACTTTCCTATATCCCCATTTTCTTTTCTTTAAAAGAAATTAGCGTAGGGGTTAGCAAGGGTAAGCACTGTTAAGCAGTAGTAAGCAAGGGTGCGCTTAGCTAAGCATTGCTAAGCGTCACACAAACCCACGCAAACCCGCTTACAACTGCTTAAAAGTGCCTTAGTCACTCTGTATGACAGGGCCCTTGTATTGCTCAGCAGCAAAATAAAAATACCCTTGTCAGTCTCGAACCCGGGACCTTGGACTCACCAGTCTGCATGAAGTACTACTAAACCACAGCAGATGTACAATAGCTTAGTGCTGAAAGCTATTTAACATGCATTACCATGAGTGAATGTAAAGGGAAAATAGGAATGGCATAACACAAATCTTGTTCTATGGGCCTTAACCAGCAGGTGTTGTTGAATTGCATGACATGACTGTGAAAAGAGAATCAGCCATGCTAGTAGGGAATAAGGTTACAGTAGCAGCTTACAAACCCCACACAATATCAGAGCAGGATACACACTGGCATATTAGCATAGGTCACAGGCTAGACCTCCCAACAGTGACTGCTCTACAGTGATGGCCCTGATTAGTAAACAAACATTAGCTGTGCCCCTCTGACTCCCTGTGAAATGTACTAACAGTAGGTAGAAAGGTGTTGAATCTCACTTCATAACAAATGTCAATAAGTGAGAGTAGACACCGCTTGCATGTCAGAAAAGGTGTAGTTAGAGAAATGCTCTGAATCACCCAAAGTCTGAACTGAAAAATGTCAGAACTATATCACAGGTGTATCCCAGTTATATGTACCTTTCCCTGCGGCTGTTCAAATATATACGTGAGGGTATCTGAGGCCTGGAAGATGAGGCCTGGAAGAGTCAGAAACACATATGCATATCAGCTTGTCTGCTGTTACACACTCTGGAAATAGCTGTAGAATGAATCCCACAAGCATGCCCTTATGTAGAAGTACAACACAGAAATAGCAAATGATGTAGCCATGTATTGCTAGCAACCACCTGTGACAATGCCATTGTTCAGGTGCTGAAAAGACTGCTGTGGTGCACAGTCAAAGAATACTAGGCTGACCTCTGTCTACCATCTGGATATGTCCACAGGTGGGAGCTACTCAGACAGACTACAAGCCTTCATAGACTTACAGGTACACAGCAACTCTGCATGTTCAGCAAGATAAACATCACACAATAATAAATAATGCACACTGCAGTTCTGCACCCCTACCCAAAGGTACTATATACCTGTGTAGTCAGGCACAACCAAGGGTGTAGGTAGGCATACACAGTACAGAAATATGTCCAGTCGTCATGAGCAGACTGTGCTAATGCCAACACAAACCACAAACTGTTCAGATGTGAGTAACGTACTAATGACAGTATAGCTGTTCACAAACAGTGCATGTGCCTGATATTCATAATTAGTAGTACAACATACTTAGATGTCCTCACCACTCTCTCAGGCGTGGAAGGTTTCAAATATCCCACCTAATGTATTGCATATGCACAGCTGTTGCTGGGAAAGAAATGGGCAGCTATGGACCTTCTGCACACCCATCGTGTACATCCCAAGCTAGTTTCCCTACTGTCTTCCCCTCTTTGAGCACCCTTTATCACCACATTCCTATCTCCCCACTTACTTTTCTGTCAAAGACATGAGCACTGGGGTTAGCGGGAGTGAGCACTTGTAAACAGTAGTAAGCGGGTTTGCACCAGTGTGCGCATGTGTGCGTCTAGCATAGCATTGCTAAGCTATGATAAGCTCCGCCAAGCTTAGCTTACTATTGCTAATATATAATACGCTAATCTAAGCTTAGCTTAGTATTGCTAAAATACAATAAGCTAAGCTAAGCATTGCCTAGCATCGTTAAGCATCGCACAAACCCACGCCAACTCGCTTACAACTGCTTAAAAGTGCCTTTGTCACTTTTTCTGACAAGGCCCTTGTATTTCTCAGCAGCAAAATAAAATACCCCTGTCAGTCTCAAACCCCACACCTTGGACTCACTAGTCTGCATGATTTACCACTAAGCCACAGCATATATACAATAACTTGGTGCTGAAAGAAATATAACATGCATTACAAAGAGTGCATGTAAAGGGAAAATAGGAAAGCCATAGGAATACATTACAATAAAGAAATATGACATGCATTACAAGGACTGAATGTAAAGGGAAAATAGGAAAGCCATAGGAATGCATTGCAATAAAGAAATATAACATGCATTACAAGGACTGAATGTAAAGGGAAAATAGGAAAGCCATAGGAATACATTGCAATAACCACTGTTGTATGCCAGTTAATTCCCTAATTCCAAAAGAAAGTACATACTCCCATGTATCCAGTACTAGCATTAGGAGGTGTGAGTAAACTTACACACTGAGAAGAGTGTACTTGAAGAAGCAACAGTCAGGTTTCAGTACAACTTGCATTTCACTGGCTACAACCCAGCTTCAGATATGAGACATATACCAACCTTCTGACTGACACAACAGTGTCCACAGCAAACAAGCATGGTCCCCACCTTGCAAAACTGAAAGGCCTACACCTATCCAACCTATCATTTTATAGCAGTGTCCTGAAATCACAGTGAGAACAGCAATTACCACATAGCAGGCTGCATGCAATTACTAAATGGTGGGCACCAATTGGTGCAGAGGCCATCACATGCACATGTGCAGATACCTACAAAAGCAGCCTGTACTTGTTGTCCACACATGCAATAATATCATTGCAGCAACTGGAGAGAGAGAGAGAGTGAGCGAGAGAGACAGACAGACAGACAGACAGACAAACAGTTGGAGAGACCAAACCAAACCAAAAAAAAAAAAAAAAACAGAAGCGGTTGGAGACACCGACCAACCAAAACAAAAAATAAAACAAACAGAGACAGTGGAGGACACTGACCTAAACAAATAAATATAAAAAAACATCAACAGGTACAACAGACTGAGGTGAGAAATACAAAGGTAAGGCATGTAACACAGATGTATTTGCTGGCATCCGAATGATGTGTCTGAAGGGTACTCTACATTCTGTGAACACTCCTTATGTGGTAGCAGTCCGTATCTATATGTATATGCAGATGTGCATAGGGCAGGGGACATACTGCAACTGTTAGTGAAGGCTGGACATATATATGTATTTGAAGGTAGGTATGTGCACATATCTGTGTAGGTTGTAGTGTGTGGCATTGAAAACAGCAAGCAGTGCATGTATATGTCATGTGGTGGTTAAATGCTGTGGGAATGAGTTACAGCCAGTGAGGTCTGCTACGGCTATACGGCCTGTGAACAACGAAATGCATTCTGCACAACACTGTGCAATATTATTACATAATCGTATGTTTCACAACTGTTCCATAATTGATATTCCCACCATGAAAGGTGGCCAGTATATCTGCATATATGTGCATGTATATGTACAGCAGTGGCTGTTTACAAGTATGTATATATATATATATATATATATATATATATATATATATATATATATATATATATATATATATATATATATATATATATATATATATATATATATATATATATATATATATATATATATATAGAGTGAGAGAGGGAGACACAGGGTCAGACGTATTGCAACAGGTGCCTGGTGACCAAGGCATGGACTGAACACCAGTGTTGCTACTGCAGTGCCATACCCCATTCCAAAACACTTTACCCACTAACTACCAGATAGGTGGTTGCCTGACTAACACTGAAGGTGTCATTAGGGACCATGGGACACAGGTGGACAGTAACCTCCCCTTTGATATTCACAGTGCCACACTAGTCTTGTAATCTGTCTACGTGGTACGTGTAATCACAAATGATGTGTCATGTACGGAAATATAGGTCAGTGTTCCCCTGTACTCATCACAATGTCCCATGTGGTATGTACCTCACATAACAACTACAGCAAGTGGAAAGTCCACATACATACCTCACAAAGGGGTAATACTGCCATGAAACACATACCCTATGCAGACTGACTCACATAACCACAGCTACAGCGCGTTGTATATCGGCCACCCAGAGGTTACCTCTGCCAAACATACAGAGGCATGCCACACACATAGCAGTCAGACAACCACCATTTCAACACCTCACAATCCCACCAGGCTACACGGCCTAGGTCCCTAGTCCCCGCAACATCATTAAACAGCACATGCTGGAGGGATAGGCTCCTATTGGCAAATATTCCATACTCTGAAGTAAACCACCCAGCATGAACAAACAAGGCTCCTCAGTAGCAGATGTCAGACATACCCCTGATGATTGTCTGGGGGATAGGTAACATGCCCTGGGAATCACCTCTGTGTATCCGGTTGACAGGAGGAAGTGAAATCTAATTACATGTGTGTCACAGGCCAGGGTAGCATATGGCTAGGCTGCTGTACGCCCCAGGGACAGTAGCATATTACCTACTTATGACACAATGCATACAGACATGTACACAGTGCAATACCAACTATGTGAGGTGGAATGAGTGTGACAGTGAATGTGTGCAAGGTCTGTGATGGTGTGATAGCTAGGAGTGAGGCTGTTTCCGTCATGGTCGTTTGTGTCCTACGTGTGAGGCCAGAGAAAGATGTGTCAGTTATTGGGATGCAGACATAGTAGGATGGTATATGTTGTGACGTAGGTCCTTGTGTACGACTGTGGTGACCCATCATAGGCTGACGCAATACATGTATGCTCAGTAAGTGCTACTGCTGGTGAATCCATCCAACATTAGAACTGTTGTACCACCTGAATCTGTATGCCTAAACAGCACAGTATGGTGTATGTTCACATTCCCTGGTAACACTGTCTTGTGTGTTTCCAGCAGTCTGCACAGAATACATTCCTCAGGCATAGGTATCTGTAAGTAGGGGCACACAGTACTGTAAGGTACATAGCAAATGCTCATCTGTGTTAACATACATTTGTGTATGGTATGAATGTCTGATGTGTGTGTAATGATGCCTGTACCATGTCTGCAATCACATGTGTGATGCAGGGTTTGCGTGTGTACCTAACAACATGTATACTCTGTTACAGCAGTATGCCAGCTATATTAACAACTGTGCACATATGTTAGGTAGGGGTATGGCATCAATGACTAGGGTGGGTTACTGATTATACTGTAACTGTACTTCACATTCATTGCAATGGACGACATATATCTGCATGCATTAGCTTGACATGTACGCCCCTGGCAAGGCTGTGCATTGGATCCCAAACAGTGAGCCGAGTACTGGTGTATACCAGTGTGTCATATGGAGTGTGGCAGGCACAGTCAGCCAGTTGTGGGCTGAGCACGGATATGTGGTATTGAATGTGTGTATCCTGTGACAGATGAACAGATGCTATATATGGCAGTTAACTGATATCTGATATCTGTACTGTATAATGTTAAGTGTGCCACATGACTTGCTCACACATATCGTTTACTTGTCTTCCAGGCTTTTGTCTCATCACAGGAACCCCTGCTACACAGCTGCAGATGAACAGGAAATCCACCACAGCCTGGTACAGCACTATACCCTTCTGTTTTCAAGGGCCAGCCAGCACCAGCAGGAGCATACTGCACTGTGGCAAGAACTTGTTCGTCGGGTAAATGACATAGGCATGCATAACCGGACATATGAGCAGGTACACCATCACTGCAGTGATTTAATTAGACATGTCCGGCGGCATGCGTCTGATATCCACAGACAACAGCTTGCCACAGGTGGTGGGGTGGCCATACATCCCCCCCTCACCAGAGTGAAGGAACTGCTGCTAAGTGTGGTGGCTCCTGGCCTACAGCAACAACAACATCATACATGTGATGTCATGGAGGCCGGAGCCACCCAGCATAGTGACATAGAGCATGCAGGTAACTTGCCCTAGCTGTAGACTACTGTTACCTGTATTGTTAGATTATGCATGTGTGAGATGTGTACTGTGTTTAGCAGTTGTGCTGCCTATTGTGTGCAATACTGATAATTTGAATAGTATCTGTACACCTATGCCTGTTGTTCTACTGTAGTTTAGCACACTCACAGTAGCAATGCCACAGGTGTGGCCACTGACAAACTGTGTCATATTCTTGCAGGTACCTCTGGTGTGACAGCAGGGCAGACGTTACATGCTGGTGAGTGTGCTAACACATTAAACTTGGTATTGAACTGTGCATGTCATAGGTGAGGTGTAGGCCATGTACACATAACACATCTACGCATAATGCATGCAGTGCATGTGAAACATCTCAGTAATGTCAGTAGCTGCCTCATTCACATGCAATGCACAGAGCATCAGACACAAATGTGGCAACACTGTACTGCACATTGGATAGGCATAGTTGACACACATGTACACAGCATAACACGTTTGTCATACACAGTACACCTCAACATGCTACACATAGTGTAACTGGACACCCGCTGCCAGGTCACACTTCAGTATCCCACATGTCATCCACACACCACACATGCCATACCTGAGGGGTAGGGGCCTAGCATGGGGCTGTGCAACACTCCTCAACACAATACACAGTCATGTTAGGCAATGCTCCCTATTGGACACCTCACACACCCTTGTGCAATGTGGCTGTGTAATTGTGAACTTAGCCACGGCACTGTGGTTCAGGTACAGCTTGCTAGGCGGTGGTCTAGCACACTTTAGTGGCCTTGAGTGACCACATGATGCATGATGATGATGGCTAATGGTACTACACCCCATACTGTTACAATGGCCATGTCCAGGATTGGTATCCCATCACGTATACATGTACCACCCATCCCGTGTGTGTACATAACATGCATGTGCTACACCTGTATCCACAATTATCTGCTACAGACACAGACACTGTAATCAGACATGGAAATCCATGTGACACACAGATAACACATGCAGCCATGGTATGTATACCTGTGTGTGATGGTGATCAGGACATTGCAGAGCTTATAATACTTGCACAGAAATGTTGTGTCCTTGTAAACATTGTGTTCAAGGGTGTAGGCAATCACTGAACATGTACACACATGCACCACAGCCATGTACACTGTCATCAACTATGGCTGTCTACACTCACACTGCATGGACGTGAGCAACACTTATTCTGCATGCTGACACGTGTGCGTGACTGTTTGCCTTGTGATACTGTCACCCACCTTCAACCAGTATTGAGTATGATTTGTAAGTCTGTTGTGTGTGTGTATCTGCTGTAGTGAGGAGTGTGCATGTGTTCCTGTGTTCCTGTGTGCATGTGTTCCTGTGTGCCTGTGTGCCTGTGTGCCTGTGTGCATGTGTGCATGTGCGCATGTGCAGACCGTAACGTGTGTTTCCTGTCTTCCTGTCACAGGTGCCGAGGTAGGGCTTGACGAAAGCAGCAGGCAACCTGAAGCCACTGCCATGGATAGTGGTGATGATGAAACATGTATTTTGGCACAGGGAGATTTGACAGGGTCTGTCGTTGGTCCACCAATCGACAGTACACAGTGTTCAACCCCATCTATGCGCACACTCATACTGCCATTACAGCCCTCACCACCAATGGCCATAGGGGAGGGACAGCATACAGTTGGCATTGACCAGGAGAGTGTGGTACCCATGGCATGTGCATCCCCTCACAGCAGCCATAGCTGTAGACCTGCAATGGTACCACATAGGTGGAGGTCCAGGGGTTCTCGGGGGAGTACCACTGGAAGTATTGCCCCTGGCAGGCGTGCCCTCACAGGTCTTATGATGACCACTATGTTCCGGGCTGTAATGCAGGCTCAGGCACATATGGAACGGTACACCAGGCAGGGACTTAGGGCGCAGAGGGCACATAACACCGCTATCAATGACAGCATCCGTGACCTTGCCAGTGCCATCCGGACATACACCGAGGTCATTGATAGACGTTGGGGGGAGACAATAGATGCCCTCCACAACATGCCTTCCTCAAGCCAGGACTGTGCGGGACGGTTGCGACATCGATGCAGACGCATACCAGCAACAGCTGGCAGTGGTCGCGGGTGGCCCACAGCTCACAGCCGCTCCCGTAGTGGCAGTACCAGCCCCAGCAATGCTGGGGCTGGCCTGTCCATTGTCTGTCCCAGTAGACCACGTGCACATGGCTCTGGCCAGTCCCAGCAGGTACATGAGTCCAGTCGTCATACCTCTGCCTCTGATGACACTACCCAGTCAGGGTTGGTACCCGATATCTTCCATAGCACCCCTGCCAGGCACAGGTACTGTGTCCATGGCCAGAGACAGTGATCTGTACAGCCAAGCAGGTACAGTCTTTGGCTGTCCCACAAACCACCGTATATGGCAGCCACAAGGTGGAGCTGTATGCATGCAGACACACACACATTAAGCAAACAACTAGGGCTCACACACACACACACACATTACATCAAGATTGGCCCATGCTGTACTGTTGCCCCACACACACACACACACACACACACACACACACACACACACACACACACACACACACAGACATGTCGATTTGATGGGTCAATGTCAGGCTCTGGCAAACAACAAAATGCCCTGTGCATATGATGATACCTCTGCCGCCTCCTGTCATCTGCATTATTGACAGAGGGACAGGCTAACATGGTGCTAATGCACAGGGTGACACTATAGCAGTGTAGCAATAATAGCGAGTTGTCAACAAGGAAGTCTAAGTACATCCTTGTAGGTATATCTGAGCAGACATTATGCATCAAAGCTCTGATTGTCAATGTAGCATTGTTTACACCACTGTTAGGTCTGAGTATGTATTATCCACCCATGTGCCACTTGGCTGATGTGTGATGTGTTGCTAGCATGTATTAGTGAGTGGACAGTATGTGTGTGATGTGTGCAGTACAGATTAGCAAGTGTACATCTGTGAACATGGTGGGTGCACACTGTCTGGATGTACGTGCATAGTGAACACATGGGACATGTGGCATACCCTGTCTTACACATTATTAACATCCGGTGGTAGCCCTCAACATGTATGTCGGGTACCATTGTGTACATACAGACCCATGTTATGTCATTAACATCTTTTAATGGCCAGTATGCATTCTACTACAGTTATGTACTAACATGGGTAGACGTGTGTATGACATGGGTTGACACTATGCTGCCGGTGATACCGTTAATATCAGTCAATGATTTGCAGTCTGGTAGTATACACAACCTCAACAGCATGACTATAAGCAATCATTGGATGATGTCCTGACAAATGACACACAGTAGTAGGGAACCCAGTATCAATTGGATCCTTCCGGTGCTACACTATAACACTAACCAGTGGTGATGACCGCCACCCATTACTGTGAACACACCTGTGTGTCATATAGCCCCCTTAGGTACATGCAGACACACTAGGGATGTGTCCATCCAAATCTGGGAATGCATGGAATGGCCTACAATGCATTCCCTGGATGGGACACATATCCTACACAAGGGTATCATACAGACAGATACCTGTTGTGTGATACATGCTGTATATCAGTAAGCTGACTATAGCATAGTCATCCTCATGTACTATACATACTATCCTGTTAGTACCACACCGGTGGTAGCCCTCAACCTGTATGTCGGGCACCATTGTATACATACAGACCCATGTTATGTCATGTGTCCCTTGGTGTCCACATATCCATAGGTATTGTGTAGTCCCAAGGTGTATCACAGACATTAGAGGCCTGAATGCATATCCACAAGGCAGTTGTACACCTATAAAGACTGTCCATTCTTGGCAGACTTTGTTGTGTATGACCATGTCTGACATATACCCCGGGCATATACCCTCACTCACACTACTCTTAAGTAACTGTCATGGGTGTGTGTGCCACAGATGACCTTGGCCACAGAACACAACAGTGGATGGCCATGTCACTTACATACATATGTGACCTACGGTCTGAGTAGCAGCGGCACAACCTGTCAATGGAAACAAATGTATTCATGTAGTATGCAGGCTTCACACCTATGTACTGATTGAGGGGACATGTACACATATATATTTGCCACGCAGATACCTGATGTCTGCAATGCACTTACTGTTGCCATCATACCATAATAAAAGCAAAACCAACACAGTGTTGACCAACAGTCAGCATTTGCAAGATTCAAACCCCTACTTAACTATGTTATGATACTAAAGAGTGATGCAATAACACAGCGTGCTATTTGTTTTACTGGCTGATTTCCCTTCTCCTGCAGTATTTGTTGGATGGTGACATCATCAGACTTTCCAAAGAGGAATGTACCTCCTTTACTGAGTTCTCCCAGTCTCCAAAAAGGAATACCTCTCAAAGAAAACTGCATAGATATACACACACACACACCCACACATACTTAGCAGGATTCAAACCCCTACCTAACTATGTTATGATAGTAGAGAATTACGCTTTAACATGGCGCTATTTGCTTCACTGACTGGTTTTCCTTCCCCTGCTGTATTTGTAGGATGGTGACATCATCAGACTTTCCAAAGACGAATGTACCTCTTTTAGTGTGTTTTCACAGTCTCCAAAAAGGACACTCCTTTCAAAGACAATTGCACACATACACACAGCACCCCCCCACACACACTCACTGCTTGCAGGATTCAAACCCCTACCTAATTATGTTATGATACTAGAAAGAGACACATTAACCCAGCACGCTATTTGCTTTACTAGTTGGCTTTTCTTCTCCTGCTGTATTTATAGGATGGTGACATCATCAGACTGGACATGGTGATGTGTGTACACTTTGTTTTATGCTATTCCAGGAATGGTCCATGTGGGTCAACAGGTGTCAACAGCTTGAACATGACCTCAGTATCCTTACCTTGTGTGATCTATCTGTGGACACATTGACATTCCGTCATATGTCAACACATATTTATGCACAGCTTCTTGGTTTTGTGGATACTACATGTGTCTGGGATGTTGATAAAGGGCTATTCAAAGTCTATGTGACACATGTGTAGATGTGTTCATTGATGTATGTCCTGGGTGGTTGCCTTGCAAACAGTCTAGCATGTTTGGGAACCATGATCCGCACATGAACATACCACAGCTGGTAGGGTTGTGTGTGTGTCAGATTCCAATAGCTCTGTTTATGATTGCAACCATGATGGACTCCATGACCTTGCAGATCAGACCTAATAGGTGTACTGGACTTGTCTTCCCATGGTGTGTTGTACAGCAACACTTGTGGGGAGTGCCATATGTAGCTGTGACACATTCAACGGTTCCACATCCTGTGTAGGGGGTGCGGCTCCCTAACTGTTCAGGTGCATGATCTGTTTGTTCTGTAGTCTGTGCATGACACATATTGGGAATCAATGTATTCCACCTGCTGCCATGCTTTTGGCAGTGGGGGTAGCTGCTCATCCATTCTACATGTGATATCTCCTGGTATGATGATGTGGACTATTGTCAGTGGGGGATGGGTATGTACATATGGGCCTGTCTGTCATGATGTTGGCATTGACATTCAGGTACAGTTGGCCCTGACTCAGGACATATATGTGTGTACATTGATATTTATGACATAGCTGAAGGAGGTGCCATGATTCAGTCTGGGCTCCTTCTCAGCTCCTCTTTATAACACACTAACGAACATGAGCACTAATCCCTGTTATACACTTTTACATGCTTAACACCCTACTGATCCTTTGGGATCAGGCTACAGAGTATGTCATGATAATATCCTGTCATGTCCAGGGGTCGGTTTTGTGTGTACTCTTCAGTCCAGTTGGTGGATATTGTGATATTGAAACAATGTCACATCTGCCTCATATACACAGACAACCCTCTCCTCCTCCCGACAAACTCAAATATATGTGTGAGATGCACCTATATAGACATACAGGGAGCTGAAGTCTCTCGACCCATGACTGGTACAGTGTATCAGGTGGTGAAGGTAACCACACACACCACATATCAGTCTCACATATCCTCTAGCAACAGCACTCAAACCACATTAGCACACATTGACATACTCGGATGCTGTAAATCTACTCTACCTAAGCAGCAGAGACCTCCAAAGCAGACACACACACACCTGCTACCCCACTACAATACCCACATATCACTAAGTTCACAATGTCAGTGTGCCACGCAGTCATTGCCCTTCAGGCTAAACAACACATCTAATACACTTGTAATAGGCGACACTTATGTTCAGACACACTGACATACCACTCACCAGCCCTGACAAGGGAATAGTCACTTTGCCAGGATCTGCCGCATAACACAGGCAGTCAGGTCACTCCAAAGCAAGTACAAGACTGGCACCATCATTGTCCATGCTGGTGTGTGTCACCTCAGACGTTGATCCCTGGACCACATGACATGATACATGGAGGTACACTCTGATCATGTAGCCCAGGCCAGTGTGACCCTGACCTTGTCTAGCATCTTACACCCACCAATTATGATGTCACAGTATACGGACACACATATCACATTTAACAGTTGGCTAACAGATTTGTTTCATTCATAGGGGATACAGTGTCTTTCAGCGTATGGTGACATGCTCAACATGCCACATAGCTTCACTATGGACAGCTTGCACCTGTCACCCTTGGACTTTGGTATGCTGGCTAAGGCTCTTGCTACCACCAGAGTGCCTTTTTTATGCAGGGCTCAGAAGACAAACCCACCTCCATAGACATTACAGGTTAAATGAAACTAAGGGTAATGCTGCTCAGCAACAGTTGTGTTAATCTCATATTGTGGCCACTCAGGACTCTCCTCAGTATGGAGGAGAGCAATATCTGTGCCTTGACAGACATCTGGTTCAGGCTCGCTTATGCACAACAGCACTACCAGGTTATGTTTTATACCATGCTGTCTGACAACAAGACTTGGAACAGACAACACAACTAGGGGGAGTATCCATATACATCACAGATACACACACCTCCAGGTTAGTAGCACTGCACAAAGCATCACAGACCATACATAGACAACTACCATTGTGCAATACTGCCTTTCAGTTTGTTGCCTGCTACAGAACACACTCACAAACTCAGGAACCACACTCGGCTTTTGTGGGAACTATGGAGAATATGCAGGTCTCCACAGACACCATTATATTGTGTGACTTCATATACACACATATTGACTGGGGATACTACTCAAGCCCCAACAACCTCACCCAACAGGCACTACAATTTGTGGACTCATATACTTTGGCACAACCAGTCAGCACAGCCACAAGGGGGAATACATATTGGACCTACTCATCACCAACATGGGGACTCTATGTTCCACACCAGCGATATACCCCTCATTGGTAAGGTCAGAACATACATGTATGTCACAGGACATACATATACCCTCCACACACCCATCCTGGGTAATCTTGGTGAACTTCTCATGTGCCAGCATCTCACTTCACCGAAGCAAGGTGGTATCCTTCAGAGATCCTGAGACAGTGGCATATATGGCTCACACTGCTGCATCCATTACATACACATTCTATGGACACCTAGTGGACTGCATGGATTGTGCTATCCCAAATAACAACAAGACCCACTACTACAATGGTAGGGGACCTGTCTGGTAGACCCCAGCCATTAATAAGCTGTACAACATCAAGAGGACGCTACTACATGATAGAACACAATCCCAGACTGGGAAGGCATCTGTGATCTGTACTAGCAGACAGCTACAATCACTCATGGACTTTTCTAAGGGACATTTCTACCAGACAATTGCACCTGACACATAGGACCATCACACTGATATGCTGTGAGTTACTGCATACTGACTAAACCTACCCTGAACTCACTGGCATTGCCTACATCCTGGCAAACAGGTTCAGAGCAGATGTCTCCCACACATCCCCCCTACGGAGCAACTTTCCATCCCAACAGAGTATAACCTCCCTGACATCACACAGTAACAGGTGAGTGCTGCCCTCCCCACAGCATACATCATAGTATCAATGTGACCAGATGGTGTTCTAGCCTGCATCATACATGAGCATCATGACAAATGCAACCCTCACATTACATCACTGTTCAATATCGGAGTTACCACAGGATATGTACCCAAGGAATGGCATACTGCGACAGTGGTCCTGCTCCACAGAGTTTGTGCCACAACGAACCACAGACAATATTGCCCTATAAGCCTATGTACCCTCTTCTGCAAAGCTATGGAGTATATTGTCATAGGACTACTACACATAGACATCGGGAACTTACAGACACTGTGTCCTACTCATTTCAGCATTGTTGTGGGCAGATCTTGCCTCTTGAACCTGTAGGTATTCTTTAAATGGCAAAAAGGTCCATCGACATAGGGACGGCTATCCACAAGCCTACCCGAACCTTGCAAAACCATTCAACACAATAACCCACTGGGCCATTATGCATAGGCTCACCAGCATCAATTTGGACACATATCTCACACAATGGATTGATACCTAGATCAGGGATAGCACCCACATGGTCAGGATTGCAGGTAGCATGTCTGACTATACACCAGTTACACATGGCATCCCACACAGCTTGGTCCTGGGATCTCTTATGTTCAGTATATATTTGTCTTACGTACAGGCTATCACAGGGGGAATATGGCTGAACATGTTTGCACTTGACTGCAAACTGGGTGCCATTATCAACTCTCCAGCTGCCACATGCATACTTAATCAGGGTCTCACAGAGATGGATGACTGGTGCCTGAGCCATGGCCTACAGCTAAATGCCATTAGTTGCATAGTCATCCTCTTTGGGAGTAACAACATGCCCACACATTACCACATAGGTAGTACTCCATTACATACGGTAGAAGTTGTTAGGGGTTTGGGGACATCACTTGTTCGTACTGTCACCTTTAACATTCACATTGCCAAAGTGGTTGGACACACCTGCTATGTGTGCCACCTTATCCCATATGGTTTCGCATCTAGATCAAGTGAGGTCATTGTGCCCCTATACTCATCACATCCATGCTTGGTTACAATGCCACATTTGGGGTGTACCTTACCTGACACCTCAAGAAACTGTACTGGCCACGGACGGTCATCACCAAGCAGATCTAGGGACTCACACAGATGCCCTGCATAGTTCAGATGCAGTAACTCCATCTCTACTCAGTCACTTACCACCTACTCAGATATGATGTGTGCCTGTTGTTTACAGCTATACCCAAACCAGTATTACTGGACATGCTCCACCTCAGGATATCCAACTCCCTTGGAGCTACACACTGCAGGGACATATACCTCAGCACAGATGTTAATAGGACATTGTGGAGGGACAGATTCTTATCCCAGAGGCTCCACCCCCTACAGAATGTAATCCCAGTTTCACATAGGCAGAGCCACCCACTGACCACCTACTGGAGACATCTTGACGACTGTATGGGTGATTGTATATTTACCCCTGGGATACCCTCTGTGTCCCTGCAAGACAGAGGCATACTAGCAAAAACGTACATGGGCTATCTTGTGTGACCTACTATTCACACACACAGTGTAGTAATGTGACAGGGTTGTGAATGCCAAACACACACTGGCTAGGCTTGTACATGCCCTAGGGCAGATAGCCTAGTATTGACCTCTGAACCTATGCTTATGTTCATGATGCACAATGTTTATTGCTGATACTGTTTGCAGGTCTTTATCATCTTTGCTTTACCAGTTTCCATGAAGAACTTCAGTATCCCTATCTGCAGAACATATTTGATTATGACAGGGTTCCACTATATTATAAATGTGTCTGTTGTCATATAACTGTGTGCACAGGGCAGATTCCTGTATAGTGACAGGTTCCTGGGTTAACACATGCAACTGCCAGATATGGGTGGCCCACTGCTGTACTCAGACATAGCCTAAGTGTGTGAGCATGCCCAGTTCTGACATTACATGTTTTGTTGCCTGACATTTGTCTCATTTATTCAAGTGTGTGAGCATGCCCAGTGTGAACCTTCAGTATGTTGCTATCTGAGGTCCACTACATTTGCTGATGTGTGCGAACATGACCAATATTAACATTTATACTGTGTGTGTTGGAAGTCAGGTTCTGTTCTCACTGCAGGACTCACCTTTGTGTCATAACTCAACAAGGATTATGCTGTGCCTGCAGTGTTTCCAAGGAATACTTTGCATAGACTTATCAACATTCCATCATACAGGTGGACCACTGCAATACTGTCATGGTTTAGTGGTTCAGTACTTTGGCTATAGTGCACAGTATCCTGGGTTTGAGGCCCATCACTGCTTTATAATTTCGTACTGAGCAGACCAGACTGCTTAAGGGCCTGTTAAGCAAATATGAGCATGTTGGCTTTTGTTCAGCTATGCCCTACTTAGGCCAGGCTTGTCCGACATTGCTCAATATTCACCAATATTACTGAACATTGACCACAGTTGTGCTAGTTGGTGTGTGCGATTTTGTTTGCATATACTACATGGTGGTAATTGCTGTTTAGCACTGCTTTGTATTGCTTAACACATGCCATTCATGCCTTAGGTGGTGCTGCAGGGCTGCCTATGTTGGATGTACATACTACACTCCCTGCACATGTTTGGAAGCAGGAAGTGTCAACTTAGGCATCCCTTTTACTTTATGTGCGAGTCGGAGAGGGGTATCATTTCCAGAGTTCCTACTGAGCCAGTGTATGTGCTATGCATTGCCTCTTTGCCAAGGCCAAAGCATACTAGGCACGCCTCCTTCTGCCTACTGGGGCAGGCTCAGGTTGTTCCTCCTCCGAGTCACGCTCTACCTGTGATGACCTTGGCAATGGTGGGGGGCTGTTTGGCCCAGGCCTATGCTGGCCCTGCTGCAGCTGTTTTTGCAGGATCAAATTATGTAGCATAGCACATACCATGACAATTTGGGTACATGTAGTTGGTGAGTACTGCAAGGCTCCACCAGATGTGTCCAGGCACCGGAACCGTGACTTGAGCAGCCCAAACACCTGCTATATTACATTACATGTTTGTGCGTGTGCCTCATTATGGCGTTCCTGTTCAGGTGTGTGTGCGTTTCTGATGGGTGTCATCAGCCACGGCTCCAGTGCATAGCCAGCATCCCCCACTAGGTGACCATGTGGAATGTCCCCATTGGCAAATGTCTGGTACAGCTGTGTCAGATGACAGATATGGGAATCATGGTAGCTTCCAGGGCAGCCTGCACACACATTCAGTATTATGCCCTGGGCATCACACATGACCTGGCAGTTGATGGAGGGGAAGCCCTTGCGGTTGAAGTAGACCCTACCCCGCTCGCCAGCTGGTGCTTTGATGCATATGTGCGTGCAGTCTATTGCACCCACTACCTAAGGGTATTCCGCTATTTGTTGGAAGAGACGCATATTGCTGGCCAATACCTCAAGGGAATTGGGAAAATATACACGATCACCGACATGTGCTGACATGGCATCCAGGAACTGGTGTAGTACCCTGGATGCTGATGCCTGTGATATCCCCATCATATCACCAGTTTGTCTCTGGAAGGTACCTGTTGCTAATATTCTTAGGCCAACACATACCTTGGTTTCCACTGGGATGGGTTCCCCTCTGTTGGTTCTGTGTGTGAGGCGTGGCCTGCACAGCTCAACAATTTGCTGCAGGAGGTCTCTGTCCACTCTATAGTGCTCCACTATCTCCAGCTCATGTAGCCTCTGGTAGGTTACCCTGGGCCTGTACACTCTTCTCCGTCTCCTCACTCTGGGTTGTCCAGCAGCATTTCCATTGTCACCACCCTCAGCATGTTGCATATGTTGCCTTATAACAGCAATGACAGCCCCTAACATTTCTTTGTCTCAGTAAAGCTTTTTCAGTTTTCACTTCTATTAGCTTACTCAGTGTCTGTTGTGAGAAACATAATGGACTGTTGTTGGCAGAGTTTTAAGTGCTAGGCTGGGCTGGGCTAGTATACTGCCTGTGTAATTGCCTGATTCTGATTGTTTTCACCTGCTAGCTCTGCTAGTACTCCCTGGTAGCTTCCTACTACTTGTTGTGCTTCCTTTTTCCTTTCTGTTTCCTCAGGGGGGAGTGCCGCACACACAAGCGCAAACATGCTCACAGCAGCTCACACGTGCACACATGCTTACACAGACTAAAACTTGCTTATTTGGGTTAACACGCATGCACACCAGCGCAAACGCACTTACAACTCTTTAAACAGGCTTATACATGCTTACTCTGGCTTAAACGCGCGCACTCACGCTTACACGCACGCACTCTGTCTTACCCGGGTTTACAGGCATGCATACGCGCGCATGCATGCTCAGCAAGAAACGTTGGTGTTATCAACGGTATACACCTTCCATTTCTTGGCTTTCCCTAGCCTACCTGTTGACACACCTCTTTCCATGATGTCTAACTGACAGTGGACACATGCCACTTTGCTCCAATGAGCTTCACTTCTTTCAAACATTCCCCCCTCATGATATCACCTATCTTCTACTCTGTTACTCCCCATATCCTACTCCTACACTCCACTGACTGTGCTCATTTGCTATGTAAACTAGCGATTCACTATCCTAACCCTCATTTACATAGGATTGCCTACTAATGCCTGTTTACATGTCTTAGACTGAACTTCCCCCCTTAGCAACCTCTACTCGGTGGCCATGTTGTCTTCCACCTGCCATTCCCTTGCATTGTACATTAACAATTTCAATAAAATCCACATTTGTAGGTTATAATTTTTAGTATTCTGTGTTTTAGAGCACAGCCTGTTTGCATGGCACTGCACTATGCTTAAACATCGGAAATCGCCGTAAAAAATTTATTTTTATTTTAATTTTGCATCAGGGAACATTTCCAATGGCCGTATATTTGGCCATTGGCATGCTTCCTGCACTGGATGCAACCTTTATTTGGAGCTGTCATGGCTCCATTTTGCTATTTGCAGAATGGTACTCAGTTGTCAACTGAGTACATTTCTGCAAATAACACTGCTCTTACTCGGACAGGTTCGGGTTTCCTGAATCGCAAATCTACCTCATTTGCATGCCTTTCACCTGAAATTGAGGTGATTTGCATGTCCCAGCCCTGTCCGTGTAAGAGCCATTTTAGGAGCTCTCTTACATGCCCCTACAGGCAGTTCCTGGATCGCTCGTCGGACATGATGGCTGCATGGAGTCTTACTCTACTCTTAGACTCCGTGCAAGCCATCGTGAATCTGTCCCTTTATCTAAATAATACTCTAATATGTGCATTTGTGTAAAGTATCACTGTTGGACCTTTTCTCCTCAGGTCTCCACTGAACATGGGCTTGTGGTCAGTTGGACCAACCCGGTTAACAAATGTGAAATAAATAAATAAATAAATAAATATTGGTTCTGTCCCAAACTTGGGAGTTATCACACTATAGAACTATTTTTTGAGCAAGACAAGTACCTAACCAAGGTGGTTATGTGAAGAGATGCACACTATACTGAACAACTTAATTCAAAGCTTTTACTGAATACTAAAATCAAACAAAAATACCACAGGTTTCATTTTTACTTTTACTGAAGACTAACATCACTTTCAAGGTCCCATGACTCACTATCCCTTTTCGCTACAAATTAATCTATTCAAACCCAGCTGTATGGCACATTACCCTTTAAGTTAGTAAAAATGAATTCCACTGTCTTCTTCTTCTGGCTTTTCCCAGTTAGGGATCTCCACAGTGGATCACCTGGGGGCTCATGATTGGCAGTGGAGTTTTATGATGTCGAGTTGCCAGCCCAGTGCCCAACCTTCCACAGAGGGCACACACACTCATGCCTAGGGCCAGTTTCAGGCATCCAGTCCACCTACAGCATGTCTTTGGGATGTGTGAGGAAACCTGAGCACCTAGAGGAAACCCATGCAACCACAGGGAGGACATGCAGACTCTGCACAGAAGGCACCCCAGCTGAGGCTTGAACCAGAGAATCTCTTGCTGTGAGGTGGCAATGCTAACTGCTGCACCACCGTGGCTGCCCAAAATGAATACCACTGTAATAAATTTAATTATTTACAATATTCAAAAATTTTCAGTGTACTAACTATGGGAACATGATTACCCTAACAAGTATTATACCCAGCTATGAACTGCCTTGATGCCTTAGTGTTCTTAGTTTGTCAACCATATGTGGAGTATTTATGGTCAGTGGCTGATTTGACACAGTCAGCTTTGACATTTTCACTCTGTGTACCAACATTTTAACTTTGTAGTTAAGTAGACTGGAAAAATCTCTTATAGATCTTCAATGAAAAGCAAACCTGCTTAGTAGACAACTGCCATTAATAGGCTATACAATAGGAGAAATAAATTGCTGTCTAAGAGTAGGAATGAAAAGTCTGAAAACTGGAAACACTCTCTCCTCAACTTAAACAAGCAAAACAAGACTGCTAGTGAAGTCCTACAAAGCTAACTATGAATCCAAATTAGCTTCCCTAACTAAGGATAACCACAAGGCATTCTTTAGTTACATCTATAACCTCAAAGGTAAGGCCCAGATTTGCGCTGAACTCATAGTTAATCATACTAGATATATAGAACCTGTGGATGTAGCAAACCTGCTGACTGACAGGCTCAGTGAAAACTTCACTCCCCCGTGCCTGTCACATATACCCCAAAGCATCCCTAACACCTGTTCCCCACCTAGTATAACCAAGGAGTAGGTCTTAAATGCCCTCTCCAACACCAAAAACACAGCCTCTATGTGACCAGACAACATCCCAGGCTGTGTTCTACATGGGTTAAAACAGGAATTAGCATCACCATTGGGCACACTTTTCAATTACAGCCTAAGCACTGGCTTCATCTGAGCAGAATGGAAAAAAGCTACAGTCATCCCTTTTCACAAAAGGGGTGCATCCCCAGACACCAGGAGCTATAGACCCATTAGCCTGACCAACCTTATCTGCAAGGCCATTGAATGAATCATCTTGGGCCTTATTAACAAAGACATAGGACATCCCCTAATGATTGACCACACCCAGTTTGGCTTTGTTAGGTGGAGATCACACCTGTTAAACTTGGTGAACTTCTTTGAGACAGTCACCAAAGCCCTAGACAAGGGCAAATCTGTCCTTACGGCCTACCTAAACTTAGCCAAGGCCCTTTGCCAAACATGCATTGCTCTCTACATAGGCATAGGAACAGACACAAAAGCATCCACAACTCTGAGATGAACGTTAATTTTTCTGTTGAAAGTATATTTGATCCAGTTCTGTTTTTCTGTCTCCTTACATACCTCTGGCCAGTTTCAAAAATAAAGTTTGTCTTTGTCCCTAGTACCCAAGCCCATGTCTGCATGAATTTTGGTCTGTCTGTGGTGTTACAATTCATGATCACCCTTATAAGTTTATTAATAATCAACTGCTGCTAACTGTAACAATCCACATTTCCAAATAATCATTGGCCAGCAGATTTTTTTTTTCATAGAACAAAAAGGGGAAGCGGGAACTACTACATTAGCCACGTCCTACCAGTTAAATGCTGTTTCCAATAATGTGTAAAGCCAGAGGACCCACCAAAACTCCAAGGTATATCTTCTCTGTCTTTTGGCAAAGATTAAGAGAAAAGCTAATAATAACTAATAAACTGAACACTTTTAACTGCATTTCCAGATCACATGCATTACGTCTTATTCAGCCACACATTATTCTTTGGTAAAACACTGCATATTTAGGCTGTATGCATGCTCGATAGCACTTTCCCTCACACTTCAACTTGTGTTTGTATCTATTTTCTAAGTTAGTATATTACTTCCAGCTGCAGCCGTTTACTGAAATGGGTCTACTTTGTTTCACTGAAAACACACTTCACTGAAACTCATTTCATTAAAAACTCATTTCACTGAAAATCAGTTGCCTGAGCACAATTCACTGAAAGCTCACTTCACTGAAACTCATTTGACTGAAATTCATTTCATTGAAAGGTATATGCCCTGTTCCACAATGTAGTGCAATCCTGGAGTTAGTATATATAGTAAGGGGTGTGTGTGTGGGGGACACAGTCCCACCCCCATATTGGGAGTGCGGGGGGCACAGCCCCCCACCTATTTTAAACATTGGAAATGATAGACATGGATACTTACAAGTTGAATGAATAATTCTTCCCAGAAGATAATATGTGCCCCCCACACCCTCTTACTATATATATTAACTCCAGGATTGCACTACAGTGGGGAACAGTGTTTTCAGTGAAATGAAGTAGACCCACTGAAATATGAGGTCATAGAATCTTCAGTGCTTTCAATGGAAGGATTTATGACTGGGGCTACTTTGGATGATTGTTTCTTTGAAATGAAAAGTGAAAATCAGATTTTCTAGAGGTGGAAGAAAGCACAAGTGTGGTCATCGCTAACCAGACATTTGGGTGACAGTGTTTTGTGAGAAGCAAAAGGAGGAATTGTAATGCTGTTGTTCAGTATTGGCTTAAAAACTGGAGAGTTTGGAACCTTGGATGATTTCAGTACAGACAGCAAAATGTACAAGCCATATGGGAGGAAAGAGACATAATAAGAGTGGCAGGTAAACCTATAGCACATTCCTTGTATAAGTGAACTGTAATGAATTCTCCTAGTGAGTACACAGCAAAGTTATTACTGCTTTCTATGGAATTGTGTGAGAAATGAGCTTGAGTTCAGTGTCTCACTGAATGAGCTGTGTGGAAACTAACCATGCTCGTCAGTAGTTCCATGAGTGTAGCTGTCTATTTTGTTTACTACACAGATGCATCACACTTAACATAACTAAACTGAATCTTTATGATTTATTTCATTTCTGTAATGTTTGAGCAGTTTGCTATATTCCTTCTGTCTACAAACTGACCAGACTATGTGTCACACTGTGCAGACACAGAATGATATATATGAAGTGTGTGCGTATGTACGTGCGTGCGTTCGTGCGTGCGTGCGTGTGTGTGTGCGTGTGTGTGTGTGTGTGTGTGTGTGTGTGTGTGTGTGTGTGTGTGTGTGTGTGTGTGTGTGTGTGTGTGTGTGTATATACGGGCAGAATGTCTCTCTGATACCCCTCATTTTGTCTGTTCTTCAATTTGCGTTTGAATGTTGGTATCCCACAATTCCACCGGGGTCACATAATTATGTATACAAATTTTATGTTAATCAGTGTCCAGATTTTGGCCAGTTATACCTACTTTTCATGGGCCTTTGTCCAGATTTTTGATGTTTCCAGGTTGAAAGTTATGCCTCACCACAAAATTCTACTGTCTTTACCTGTTTGTATAACATAGCTAAACAAGCCATACACAGGGACAAAACAAACTATATCAAAAACAACTTGCCCTGCTAGGCAAACCCAAACATTTGTGGCAGGAAGTAAATCTTCTCACATGCCAAAAATACACTGATCACACCTCCTACTTTATCACTACTAAGCCTGTCAATGTCAACTGTCAGCCTCTGACTTTCAAAAGGAATTTAGTCACCTCCCTACTACTGCAATGTCTACTTCTCACCCTACTCACATGGCCGCCTCATGTTATTCCCCCCTTCTATTTTGAGGAGACCCTGGACCACCCACCCTTCTAGAAAACATAACCCCAGACACTCCCACTCCCGTGGATTACCTATTCCTTTGGTTTATACTACTCTGCAAAGACTTCCTTACCACATCTCCTCTCTATATTTATAACCTCTGCTTAATGCAAAACATAATGTCAGACATATGGAAAACTGGTCTTGTCAAATCTCTTCCCAGACAACCTCAGCCAGAAAATGCTTCCCACTTCTGACCTGTCTCCATCCTCCCTACAGTTGGGAAAATACTTAAAAAAATAATTTATAACCAACTGTCTACTTACATCCAATAGTCGCACAACTTCACTTTATATCTAGGCCAGTCACTTAACTTCCAAAGCCACACTGAAAACTCAAATAAAAAGGTCAATTCTCTTTTATTCTGGTCCTGAAAAAAATATCCCTTTCTTTTCAAACTTGCTAGAGTTGCAATAAGTAAAGGAGTCATCCTTGTTCAAACTGAATACAGACTGCCCATCATAACATAGCCAAAACACTCATCCACTCTACAGTCCACTAAAAATAAAATCTTCCGATTCATTTCCAACCCCCCCCTCATGTATGTCACTTCACCACCTCTCCAAAGCCAAATGGCTGACAGTCTCCAACAGAGTTGAACTAGTCTTAGGGTCTCTTCTTTTCAAACTACTCATCCAGGTAACTTCCCACTTCTTGCAGCCAAACTCTGTAATAAAATCACCGCCATATCCTCTGCAACCTCTCCCAATTAATTGCCTCACTACAGACACCCCAAACCAAACTGCACTTTACCAATCATTCCTTCTCCATTCTTGCATCCAAACTCAGGCAATCCCTCTTCCCAGTCTATTCTTTCGCCACACTCAGAGAATAACTCACAAGACACCTCCATCAAAAATCTGACTGCAAGTGCTTTTCCACTGGAAACATCATCTAACTCCCTCCTCCTCTGCATCACATTTACTTCAACTGTCTGTTCTAACCTGCTGCTTCTCACTCATATTTACTACCAGAATTAAGTCACATTTTTCTACTATGTTAACACTACTTAGATAGTTCCAGTTGTCAATGGCATTCTCTGTCTTCTGTGATTACTCTACATTTATGAATTTGTTCTGTTTTATTATTTATTTGTTGTTTTATTTTTTGTGATTTTCTTCACCTGGGCTGTGCCTGCAAATGGTCTATTGTGATCAGTGTACTACCCCACTAAGTAGAACTGCAGAGAAATATGTGAGATAAGAAAGCTTTAGAATGTATCTGAGGGAATTATAGAAATCTGTAAAAGAGGTTAAAGAAGTAAAGTCCTGGATGTTGTTAGTATATGTTATCTAAATAGCAGGTATGAAAATGAGCACACTAGGTAAGCCAGTCAATATCTGCCATCAGAGCTGGTATTCCTTAATGTGCATGCATATTAATATTCCAAAACATATAGTGGGTGAAAGGTCAAATGACCACTGAAATGCAACCTACTCTATGATCTTCTCAGCCTTGTGTCTTTTCTTAATGCTACTAGGATGGAATTTAGTCAGTTCCAGATGGTAAACTGCAAGACACATTTCCCTTCCTAATGGAGAAAACTGCAATAACACACCTGTCCCGTTCGTCTCTCAGGAGGCAATGGTTAGTTCTAAACCATTTTACCTTTGTGATACAGTTGTCAGCATAAAATTAATCATTACCAGACATATTATATATTCTAGATGAGTTTTTATAAAGGGCGTAACATTACATGCATTGTCAAGTATTAAGTTTTATTCAGTGGTGATCCTTTCAGTGTTCTCAGAAACAGGTAACAAATTAAAATAGATGTAAGGGAAACTGCAAGGAATTTTCAGAAAGGATACTAAAATATTTATTGGGAGATTTGTTACCTAACTCCATTATACTGTGCATATACTTTATACACCTTACAGTTTTTACCCAATAACCCAATACATCAATATTCTGTCAGTTTCCTGTACTTGTTGATTTCAAAGGCATTTCATTGCCATCAGGTTAATTCATATTGCAGTTAGGAATAAACCACAGATGGAGCACATTATTTTAATTAGGCAGTGCAAGCTGATTTACAAGTGTAATCAAATGAAAATGACAGATTATGTTTTTTAATGAAATAGTGTCTCATTCTGCTTTTGCTTACTGTGTTTGTTTGATATTTATATAAAGAATTGTCAGGGCATACAATGCACAGATGTTAAATAACATTTGTACTGCATTTCTTTGCATCTGGTTTAATACTATATATTGACTTAATCTTGTGTATAGTTGTTTGTAATGCAATAGAAAGTTATACATATAAACAGTTTATTTCATTTTGATGTGATCTATAAGGGTGACTTACAGCAGTAATGATCTGTTGTCCAAAAGCACGAGTTGTCATTGGGGGGCAAGTGCAGGCGAGCACTCCCTATTTAAAGGAAATGCTGCTGTTCTTGCCTACAGAATCTGTCAGCAGGAATGTCATGAGAAAAATGGAGCCAGCTGACAGTGACTAGGTTAAGAGTCACGGTCAGGGGCTTTCCTGTCTTACAAAAACTGTTTAGTCGTCAGTAAAGGGCAGGTATGCAGTAGGAATTTTATTTGAAAATAAAATCAAGATAATAAAATGTATATATATATATATATATATATATATATATATATATATACAAAAAGGATCTTTCCGGTTTGTTTTGTGAGGTGCTCCAGGCAGTCAGTGGGGGTGGGGGTGGGGGTAATTAAGAAAAAAAAAAAAAAATATATATATATATATATATATATATATATATATATATATATATATATATATATATATATATATATATATATATATATATATATATATATATATATATATATATATATATGTGTGTGTGTGTGTGTGTGTGGCTTACCTCTCAACTGTACAGATTTTTGCAGAATGTCCAGTGTTTGCTTCATATTTTGAACTATGCCTCATGAAATTTGTGATTTTCTGGATGTTTGTGGTAAATCATTGAGGACTGAGTATACTAAATAAGGTCAAAAGTTACAGTTATAGACTTTATATTCTTCAGAAAATGCATGGTAACCAAAGAACTTTTATTCTATCAACTTTCCGAGTTTATATGAGCAATATTTGAGGATGTGTTTCTGTTTTTGGGGCTTTGTCCCCCATTGTTTTGGGCTTTGTCTAGAGTTTTGTGTAAAAGATATAGAGATATGGTGAATTTGTGTAAAAGATATAGAGATATGGTGAGAATAAATTATTAATAATAATAAAAAAAAAATAGAAACAGAGAGAGAAAGAGGCTGATGCATGTTGTGCTCTTGGGCATGTATATATTTATATGTAGATCTGTGTAAAGAAAAGTAAGGTATATTATATATATATATATATATATATATATATATATATATATATGTGTGTGTGTGTGTGTGTGTGTGTGTGTAGATAAAGTCAGGCAGTGTTGATGGGCACTTTAAAACAAGCTTTTGTATTTCATTTGTGTAAGGAAGTTTATTAATAGAGTGAATGATTGCCTGGTAGTGTCAAGTTGGTGGTGGAATGGGGGCGGTGCAATGAGAGTTTTCTGCAGAGCATGTATCCTGTCAGACATTGTTTTAGCATGTTGGTTTGAGCTTTCGTATGTGGTGAGGTGCTTGCTTTGATTGGTAGCTGCATATCCTTTTTTGGTTGTTTGACTTATTATTGGGATGATTTGGGAGCTAATGCGATGGGTTTAGCCTTGTTATTGTTTTGTTCTGGTGGGGCTTGTGCTGAGATTGAATAGTATTGTATATTTATTGGCAGAGTGTTCTCTTGGATACCATGATTTCATCACACCAATTGTGAGCTTGGGGCCAGCTTTGTTGTGTTTTTGGGCAGAACCGCTTGGATGGCTAGTAGAGTATAATGTTGACCTCAGCAGTTGCTCCTTAGGTTGTACACATACTTGGTTGTGACAGACTGTTTGTGTAGGATATAGCACAGCATTCTAGAACCCTTGCAGCAGCTCTCCTGGTTTTAGGCACTCTGGTCTTGTTAAGGAGGGTGGAGCAAGGGCACATCCTGAGGTCTATACATTCTGAAACTGCCGCAGCAGCACAGCTTCCAGGCATCCACCCTTTTAATTTTACCTATGACTTTGTATGTTTTCTAATAGCCATTTTTTCCTTTTCTCTTAATAATTTTGTATGTGTTTGTGTGTGTGTGTGTGTGTGTGTGTGTGTGTGTGTGTGTGTGTGTGTGTGTGTGCATTATTCCTGGTGCTAAGTTTTTCTGTCTTTCAGGTTCAACCACTGTACAGTCCATTAAAGAGAGATGGTTGCATTTATCGCAGGAAGCACAAGGCTTGTTAATTGATTTAGAAATAGTGGAGGGCAGCTGAACAAAGTCTGGATTCCAGGAGGAGACCTTTGATGAATCCGGAAGAAGGTGCAGCTGTGGGACCAGCTCTAGCTAAGAAGGCTTGGAAAAAGACAGCCAGAGATGCCTCCGCCCAAAACATCACCCCTTCCTGATCATCCAACATAGCTACAGAAGTTAAAGGAAATGTCTCTGTAGGGGCTACGGGGCTTGATATTAGTGGTAGAGACCAATCTGCTAACTGTTTAGAGGATTTTATGAATTCTTTGCCTGAAGAGGTTAGAGTTAGGCTGTTTGATTTAGACTTAGAGAGAAACTTTGCTGCTTCCACATCTTTGGGTCTGGGAGTCGGAGCAGGTACTGATGTTGACCAGGTCGTGCAGTTACCTTTACTCAACTTGCATGGGGGATCTGAGGAGTTCATGGGTTCAGACAGGGAGGTTGCTCCCTAGTCAGGTGAGTGTATCCCTCAATTCCTGTGCCCTATGCCTACCCTCAGCTTCACAGATTCTAAATCACCTGACTCTCATATCACAGCTCATGTTCCCTCTAAGAAGTCAAAAATAAGATTATAAAATGGAAGTTATAAAATTCTTCAACCTGGTAGATAATGATGGCATAAAGCACATACTGGATGCTGATAACACATCCAACAAGGAGTTGATGGAATCCTTAGCAGCCATCAGGAAAAAAGGTGTCAGCCAGGACACCTGTAAACAACTGGGATACTTGGTGTCTGAGTTTTGTGGTATTTATGGCTATAATCCTTGAGAAGCATCTCACCCAAGCACTACCTTATCAGCTTACTTTGTAGCCATAAGTGAAGCCCACCATGTGAAAAGGGGGTTTGGGGTTGTTGAATTATGATCAGCACTTCAGGAAGCTGAAAGCCTTCGGTAGTTCCCTCAGGTGGGAGTCTAGACACCCTGACATATGGCTCAGTGCCATGATGGACAGGGACGTGCCTATGGGTAGTGAGGGAGGGACTGCTAATTCATATAAGATTTTGCTGGGCATTCAATCAGGGAAAATGTGCCTGGCCCACTTGCAAATATAACCACTTGTGTTCAGGATGTGGGAAGGATCATCCTGTTGGGGTTTGTTGCCTAAAGACAGGTGGAATTTTTCTACATCTCAGACAGACAGAGATATTGGTTAGGGGGTGCAATCCTTCCTTTCTTGTCAAGCCACCATTCCGTAAACACAGTGGGTCATTTGGGAGCGGACTCAAATGTGCCACTTTGGGTTTATTCTCCATTTGTCTAGATAAGTTGTCCTATTTGCTAGCAGGTTACCTGGATCAAAGGGCACCAGCCACCCTTATTAAATCTTTTTCCATAGGCTTTCCAATCCACTGCACAGGCCTTTTAGATTCCAAGCTAATTAACAATTTGTCATCTGTCAAGTGACATGAACACAATGCTGCCAGGTTAATAGAGAAAGAGCAATGAGCTGGCAGGATAATTGGCCCCGTTTCATCTCTTCCATGGTTTTCATTTAAAATTTCCCCTATCAGCCTGGTTCCCAAGAAACAAGAGGCTGAGTTCAGATTGATTCACTACTTATCTCACCCAGTGAATGGTTCAGTCAATGATTTTATTGACACCAAACCGACCAAGGTACACTATTCTTCCTTGGATCAGGAGGTGGAAGTCATCATGGGCTATACAAATCTCTGTGAGACAAGAAGATTGGCCTTCTTTAGGTTTTCAGTTCAACGAGAAGTTATTTTTGACACTGCAATGCCAATAGGGTATTCTGTGGCTTGTGCAACATTTGAAATATTTACCACAGCTTTAGAGTGGTGTTGGCAAAAACAGGCTCCTTGCCAATCGGCAGTACACTCCTAGATGATCTTTGATAGTGGGGGAGGGTCAGGAAGGTGCTTTGGAAGGGATGTCCATTTTTCAAGCAGCTTTGCAGGGAGCTGGGGGTACTCTTGTCCAAAATAAGTCAGAGGGTCCAGGCTGAGTATGAACTTTCTTGGATTTAGACATAGATACCACTGATAACTCCTTCAGTGCATCAAGTCCGGCAGTTACTTTGGAGATTTTTGTATTCCAACAAATTCCAGGTAGGAGACATTAGGCATTTACATGGTTTGTTGAATTTTATCTGTAGAGTGGTTTCTCCAAGCAGAACCTTTCTACAGATCATGTCTGACTTGTTAAAAGGTAATAGACCCATGCACCACCTGGTCAGGTTGACCAGACAGGTTAAAGAGGACCTTCGGTTATGGTTTACATTCTTGAGCCAGTTTAATGGAGTTTCTTTTTGGCCACTGACCTTGAGCTTTTTACTGATGCAGCTGGGGGGTCCACTATGGGGGGTTATTTTATGGGTAGCTGGTTTGCTGAAAGGTGGCTGGACAGTAGGTCCGTGAAGAGGAGGTGGGACATCATGGTTCTAGAAGTTGTTCCCATTTGGGTGGCAGTGTTAATATGGAAGGACAGATTATATGACAGCAGGATCATTTTTCACTCAGATAATATTGCAGTGGTTTGCAGTCTTAAAAACATTCTTCCTGGTCCAGGTGGGTCCACTCAGTCATCAGGCTTTTAGTTTTACTGGGTTCACAGATTAATTTGTCATTTTCCTGTGTTTATGTGTGTGGTCATCTTAATCCTAGCTGACAGTCTTTCCTGGTTTCAGTTTGCCAGGTTTCACCTCTTGGCCAAGCATTCAGATCCAGAGGGAACCCCTGTTCCTTCAGGAGTCTAGCTAATTGGAGAAGACTAGCTTTGTTGGTTTTGACAAATAAATGGGCCAGCAATACTAGCTTGTTCATCATCTCTAGGTTTTGAAGACATTCTATAGGTCTTTGATCCCTGGTCCCAGACCATGGGGAGTACAGTTGTTACAATTTTCAGTGGCCAGGTCCACAGCGGGGGATTCACCTAAAACTCGTAGAGTACACTTGGCAGCTTTAGGACAGTTGGAGTGTTTTTGCGGCCTCCAAGAGGTGTCAGGACATTTGGTTATGGGAAGGATACTTAAGGGCCTAGAGAACATGCAAGGACCTTCCCATGATCTCAGAAAACCCATTGGGAGACCACTGCTTTCCATTGTTTTTCTAGCTCTTTACAGGACCATTGGTGAATTTTATTTGTTTGTCTCCATGGCCACTTTGTTGACCTCTTTGAATGCAGGTGCTTTCCAGGCCAATGAACTTCTTCTTTACCTTTGTTGGGATGATCTTGTCATCCACAGGGAGTTTGTCATGATTTGGTTGAAAAAATCGAAGACTGATCAAGTTGGTAAAGGGCAGCAGGTGTGCCTGGACAAGACTAGTGTACTAGTCACTAGCCATCTGAACTGGGCTACTTTGCTATTTAATATTACCCCTTAGAGAAAAGGTCAGGTTTATTTCTTGTGTGAGCATTCAGCAGACCTTTTAACCTATCAGTGATTAACACATTTCTCAGGCAGACTTTGGCAGGGAAAGGAATTCACCCACAAGGTTACTCATCCTATTCCTTTTGGATAGGTTGTACCACAGACTTGGCCATGGAAGGCAATCTGTGCAGGTCATTCAAAGAATGGGAAGGTGGGTCACTGATGCCTTTTTATCATACAGCAGGCATTAATTTTTATTTCTGTTGCAGGGAAGGAGGTGATTTTGCTTTTGGGCCATTCTTTTATTCAGAGATCATCCTTATGAGCCTTGGCCTGCCCTGCTGGTCACACAAGTTCTTCTGATAGCAACCAGTGTACAGTTCTTTATTTTGGTTTCTTGGACCTTAATTGGTTTCAATTTTGGGAAATATAGCATAAGGTTACAATAGAAGAAGCCTTGCTCAGAGTTGTGATAATTCACTTTGGTGGAAATGATCTGGGTCAAACCCCTAAGAAGATATTGTTGGGCAGAATATTATTTGATATGGAAGACTTGCAACAGGTATATCTAAAAGTAGTTTGCTTTTGGGCCACCATCATCCCTAGACTGTACTGGAAAGGCAGTAGAATGCTAAGTGCCATTGAGAGAGCGAGGCATTTTATTAACTACAGAGTCAAGCAGGCTGCTAGCCAAACTGGTTTTCAGGTGATTGAGAACAGTAATATTGACAGATTGGAGCCCGAGTTCTATGATTTGGACAATGTTCATTTAAATAACATGGATTTTAAGTTGTTTAATTTGGATATGGTTGTTGCTATTCAAGAATTTTTCAACGTTTAACTTGTTTTATTTTATAACCCAGAATTTAATTGTGAGGTCATTGATTGGGGGGGGGGGGTAGCATGGCATGACTGATTGGTGACAGCCTTATGGTTTCACCCACCTTGTGTTCCCTCCTGTTCTTGTTCAGCTACCTCAGTTCTCCTCAAGTTGGACCTAGATTTGACTGGTGGCCACATCAAGGGGTATGTGGCTTGTAAGTATGAGTTAAATGGAGTTGCCACTAGGTTTAAGGTAGCTAGCAATATTACCCTGATTTTCTCTGAAATGGCAGCCGGAACAGATGGGTGTATGCTAACCAGCTTGAGGTGAAGGTTTAATTGTATTTGTTTATATGTTGCATATGAATTACTTATGACATCATTACTTTTTGTCCTTGTTTGTTATATAATAAAATGTCGCAAAGTCAATCTGGTGTGTTTTATGACTTGGCTCAGTGGACAATGACCACTTACTGGGGTAATGATCAATTGTCCGGGAGTGAGTCATCATTGGGGGCAGGTGCAGGCGAGCACTCCCTATTTAAGGGAACATCGTCCTTCCCTCTCAACCCTCCATGCAGGGTCAGGAGCCAGCCTTATGCTTCACCCTCTTGTGCTCCCCGCATTCTTGGTCATCGGCCTCAGCGCTCTTCAAGTTGGACCCAGATTTGACCAGTGGCCATGTCAAGGGGTATGTGGCCTGTAAGTAAGAGTTAAATGGGTTTACCACTGGGTCTGAAGTAGCAGGTATGCACACCTGGTTTTCTTTGAGGTGGAAGCTTGAACAGGCTGGTGCAAGCCAACCAGCTTGAGGTGATGGTTTGATTGTATTTGTTTATATGTTGCATATGAATTACTTATTGCATCACTACAGGTTGTCCTTGTTTGTTATATAATAAAAGGTTGCAAAGTCAATCTGGTGTGTTTTATGACTCGGCTCAGTGGGCAAACCCTAATATTGTTTGGTAGAATGCTTGCTGCAGTGATGTTCTATAGTGAATGGCAAACGCTTACATGAGGAAAATGTTTTCAAAAAAAAAGTATAAAATATATACGGTGGTGGTGCTGCGGTAGCATTGTCGCCTCACCATTAGACATTGCCCGTTCAATTCTCAGTTAGAGGGTCTTCTGTGTGGCGACATGCATGAATGGGTGTTCCTTCATTGAAGGTTGTGCACTAGGCCCAGCAAGCCAGCACGTAAAAATCTACTGCCAATCATTAGCGGACCGGAGTTCCGCTGTGGCGACCCCTAACCGGGAAAAGCCGAAAGACACAAACAATATACTGACTGTGTTGCTTTTGATATAACTGTGATTTCCATTTCTCTTATTGATTTCTTTTCTAGAAGTGGCTAATTAAAGGTATTTAATCCTTTAGAGGATTTTTAAAGTTACCTTGTTAAGGAACAAAGGTTCGGCCAGACTCAGAGAAGGATGTGTAAAGATGAAGAAAAATATCTTTCAAATGTTTGTTCACCAATTTCTTTCTGAAGATGCCACAGTGGGCATATCGTTTGATAGTGTGTTGAGTTTCTTATATGGGTTGCATATCTAAAACAGCTGCTTTCTTTTCTTTCCTTGGGAGACATCTGATGCATCTGACTGGGGTAAACCCTTTTACCTGGTGAGGCAACTAAAAAGGTAATGCTGATGCTATTCCAAGTTTCATTATTTAATAACTAAACTTTTCAACTGTGTCCGTAGTGTGAGGCCTGAGACCTCTTGAATTTTCTTTCATAGATCAACCTTGGAGTGCATCAAATTGCTATATGCAATGAACATTGATTATTGCACTACTATCTCTGTTTCATCACAAAATAAAGAGGCTGATTTTTCCCCTACTCCTGCAGGCTAGGGAGGGCCTTGGTATCCTTGTTAAAACAAGGAGAGTACTGCATTAATTTAAATTATCTGTGATTGGTTTAGTAAGAGTACTGTGCCATGTGTCTGATACTCAAGAAACTTCCCAGATCTTATCAATCCATATCCAGCAGCAATGTACACCAGTGAGTGACCATCAGGCCTCAAAAGGACCAATGAAATGTTTACCCATGTTTGCTAAATCTATGGTGCTGCCATTGCAAGACCCCATTTACTTACAAAATGCAACCTTTACAGTTACTGGCTTTGTATATTGATAAAATGATATGTTATACCCAGTACTACTGATATGTTCTACTGCCCACTTCTTTAATAGAGATAGTCTATAAATTGCCAGTTTATATTTTTCCGTCACATAACTGAAATGTTGATGCAAGTAGATAGTCCATATATGTGTAGGATGGATAGATTGTATCTGCTTTTAAGTGTTCTAGTCATTAGAATATATTCACTCATTCATGAGGTGCACAACCACAAAACAAATCCAAAGAAAATCTTCTAAAATTGAACAGTAGAAAAATATAAAATAAAATGAGGCATGGATAACATTTCAATAACTGCATCATCAAGTGAAATAGACTTGGAGAGGTCTAATGGCCACATCTGTTACACTGAAACTCTTACATATAGAAACAGATCAACATTAATTTCTAGTATATTTTTAAAATAAGAGTATATTGGAATTCTTGTTGATTTAGTAATTTTAATGGCTGTATAATGGAGAGATATGTATTTATTAACATCATTGCCTAAATGTTAGTAAAAAAATATTTTCTGTGAAATGTGGTCAGTATTACAAATTCACTTTTGAATCAATGGTAAAGAGTAGGTGTTCAAAGAAAGTGTCAGGCAACCTCAGCGTCCCAGCCAAGAAAAAAAGTGTTCCTGCTAAAAACAGAGAAGTAAATAAACCTTAGCAGAATCGCAGGAACACAACGGCTTAGCACATCCAAATATGTCCGTGATAAAAGTAATCTGCTCGTCCAGTAAGAACAATAGCTCCACAAGATGTAAAAGGAACGTTCTTTATTTAGGACCAGTAAGCGCTTTCACCCATAGAGGGCTTCATCAGACTGTACAAAATGGTTAATAGGCACAGCCCTTAAATAATCAAATCAATTAAAAAATTAATTAGGCACTTAATTGCAATACTAAAGTTCTTAAAGTGTAATACAGCATTTCATGAGGTTGATAATGGAATACCAACATATCTGGAACTGCATCAATGCATCCTATAATTCTATACAATATACTTAATTAAAAAATACTTGTGAACAAATACTCATCTAAGGTAACATAGTATACTGCTATATTTCTGAAATGTTTTAAAAGTTACTTAAAAAATGTTTTTCTCCAACAATTGCAATGCTTTCAACAAACCACCAGATGGTGTTGGATCTAAGTATATATGATATATAATACGTTTCTCAGGCAGGAGTCATTGCAAGAACATTTACCACAAATACATACTGTGGAATATAAGTCATCTTAAAGAACTATTAAAAATGTTAAAAACAATATTATGTTCATAGAAAAATACATTATGTAAGGGCATAAATATATGTATTAGTAAAAGCTACAGTTCTAATCCATATTACATCACTATTAAAATTGGAGATAAAAAACATATAATAGTGTCAATGTGCACTTTAAAGATAATAAAACTAATGAACAATGAATGTATATGGTTAATGTTTAATGCTTAAAAACTCTTCCCAATCTCCTTTTCTTGAGAAAGGGATAAATGCTAATCTTATCGTTCAGTCCTGGAGGGTGATCAGACTTACATCGGATGATCCATCTAGTTTCATGTTCAAGTGTAAGTGTTTCTACATCCCCTCCTCTTAAAGTATGGTTGATACATTGAATAACAAAGAATGTAAAGGTATGCTTGCTCCCTTTCTTTTTAACATGTTTAGCTAGGGCATTCCGTTCATCTCCTATTCTAATACTATAATTATGTTCCCTTATTCTCTCTCTTAGCTGTCTGTTCGTTTTTCCTATGTAGAATGCTGTACAAGAACAGCATTGAGCTAAATAGACCACATTGTCTGTTCTACAAGTGGTACCAGTTAGGAAGGTGAAAGTATGCCCTGTAGCTGGTGACTTGAACTGTACATCAGTATTAATAAAAGTACATTGATTACAGCTATTACAGGGAATGGTATTAGTGTGAGGAGTTAAATGATCGCTTGTGAATTTATGACATAATGTTCGCTTCAAATTGGGTTTATTCTTATAGCTGAATTTTGGTTGTTCACCTATCAGACTGCAAATATCATCATCTAATCTCAACAGGTGCCAATGTTTAGCAAGTATGTTCTTGACGTCGCTAACATCTTTTGTATAATACAAAGAAAAGCTAACTAGTGAATCTTTTGCTCTATGATTAGTAACCTCTTCATCTTCTATGTCCACTCTACTAGAGAAATATGGACGCGCTCTTGTATCTCTTAATCTATATACTTCATCTATTGCTTTATCTACATCTTTCACACCATAGGACCTTTCTAGTAGTCTACCCTTCAGCCCTTCAACTTCATTAATAAATCCTGTCTCTGTGGGATTGAGCCTAGATGCTCTCATCACTTGTCCCTTAATTACATTTTCGAAAATGTGTTTAGGATGCATGCTATTTCTATGTAATATAGAATTCCTAAAACACATTTTCCTATGCACAGAGGTATTAATGATTCCATTACTTAATTTCATTACGTTCACATCCAAAAAAGAGATGTGTTCTAAAGAATATGACATGGTAAACTTTAAAAAGTGTGTTAGACTATTGATATCCCTTTCAAATTCTAACAAAGTGTTTTCACTTCCTTTCCAGACCAAAAAGAGGTCATCCACAAATCTCTTATAGAATACAACGTTTTCTTTAAAAGAGGTAAGGGGAAACAACTCTTCATTCTCCCATTGGGCCATAACTATGTTGGCGTAGCTATTGGCACAGGAGAGGTCTAATGGCCACATCTGTTACACTGAAACTCTTACATATAGAAACAGATCAACATTAATTTCTAGTATATTTTTAAAATAAGAGTATATTGGAATTCTTGTTGATTTAGTAATTTTAATGGCTGTATAATGGAGAGATATGTATTTATTAACATCATTGCCTAAATGTTAGTAAAAAAATATTTTCTGTGAAATGTGGTCAGTATTACAAATTCAGTTTTGAATCAATGGTAAAGAGTAGGTGTTCAAAGAAAGTGTGCTTGGACAAGGACTTAGAGAAGAAAATCACTTACATGCATATTTATTTTTCAGTCGCTGAGTCTCACTATAACTAGTCAGATACAATCTAGGAGCAGCTGCAAGAGACTCATATGATAACACAAATGTATTCTATTGCAACTGCCATATAATGGAGAAAATAAAATATTGTTTATGCAGTGCTCACTTCACAGAGGCACTGATGATACACTGCCTGAACACAGATAGCATATGAATGTCACAGAAACAATATTGTCCAGCTCAAATGTTGTAAATGCAATCCATATAAGGAGTCAAAAAACACTTCAGAAATACAATAATGTTTAGGCCTGCCTGAAATCCAAAAGTAAGTCTAGAAACAGCACATATGACTCCTCCCCTCAACATTACAAATTGCAGTCAATGAATTAGAGCAGATCACATCTCATAAAGACTGGGGACAAACTATTAAACCACTATTACAATATAAATATAATTAATACTGAGATATTATGCATTTTAATTTGTTTGGCATGATCAGTAGCTGATTTTTTTTTCAAAGAAAAGTTGTATTCTTTTATTTCTTGTATGAATAATAATCCTATGTATTTCAAATCCAGGTTTTGTAAAGTTGCATTTCTTAAATAATTGAAGTAGGATGAACAATTTTGATGAGAATATAATAATTTAACCCTTCTGCTTGCTGTGAATGCTAGTTTACGTATTCCTCACTAATGAAATCAGCAACGCCTTATATACATACTGCAAATATGAAACAACTCATTCCTAAATTACTTTTCAAAATATTAGTATTTTCAAAAATATAATGTAATATTTAAGAACGGAAAAAAATTGTTATCATTAGTTGATTACTATTATGTCTTTGATGAGAAAAAATATTGATGTTTATTTATTTTGGTTAACTGGGTTAAGCATGTTGAACATCAGACATTTTCAAAGAGGACTGCGGTATAAATATTTGGTGTAAGGGTTAATCCCACAAAATACAATTATTTAACTGTATATTGATGGCAGTGAAATGTAATACAGTAGAGTATAACTTCTCTTAATATTTTAATGAGCGTATTTTAATCGATAATATCTGTCCATTTATACAGGTTAAATTGTTTACAAAGAAGGTTATAGGGTGGAAAGAAGACATTTATATAACTGATTTAGAAAAGAAATTATAATGTCTAGAAATACTAAAGAGCCTAGTTATTGTGTCTGCCAGTTAGAGAAAATATGCGATGACCTTGTAAAAATACATATTTTTTATAGTCCAAAAAATGGCAGGTAGTTCCAGTGTAAAAAAACTCTTCTTTATTCAACCACAGACGTATAAGTGCTTTCACAGATAACTTCTGCTTTTTCAGATCAAATGCATGCTGTCTACTATGTAACTTATATACCTTGAACCAACTAATTAAGTCACAAACATCTTAAAGCTTGTATAAAGAATACATATATAAAAAATGCAAATATAAATATACAAACATAAGAATGTGCTCAAATATAAACATATACTGTTAAAATCTCTAATACTTAATGTAAGTAAGTCATAAAATGGCTTAACATTTCATTTATTCAATGGTTTTGCTTTAAGTTTCGGTCTTATGGGTAACATGTCATTTAACCCATGCCCAGAATCTGCTTTCAGTCTTATAATTCATTTTGCCTCAAGCTGTTCTGTCCTGTTTCTAATGTCCCCCATTCTGATGTTGTCATATATTTTACCTATAACTAAAAAAGTAAAATTTTGTGTGTTGTTATTCACTCTAATATGTTTAGATAATGCACTAACATCACTTTTTTGTGACTGTCTATCAGGTGTGTGTGTGTGTGTGTGTGTGTGTGTGTGTGTGTGTGTGTGTGTGTGTGTGTGTGTGTGTGTGTGCATGTGCGCGTGTGCACGTGTACCTACCAACACACTGACCTTGTGGAAACTGCAATATCAGTAATTACTAGTAAAGGTTGGGCATGCAACAAACATGTGAATCATGCCCACTGTCTGGGTTGGTCACCAGTACATTATAAATAATGCTCAGGGCATTACAGACTACCAAGCAGATCAGGGTGAGTTAGCCCTTCCTGTTTATATGTCACTGGCTATCTGGACCAGTAAGATCTTTATTAGTAACATAGGTGCAATCAGTGGTTCCCATTGCCTCATGGAAATGAGCTGTCTCTTAGAATGCTTGCATAGTGTTGGTTCTATCCTCTGGTGTCCTTTGGAATTAAATGTACTCTTCTAAATGTTTCAGCATAATGGCAAGAAACTGGTTTGTATTTATGAGGACTACACTTGAAATATTCCTAACCTGACCAGCACAGGACACTTGAAGTTCACTATATCGTACCTTTGTGCGCACAGGAATGAGTATTACTCACATTCCCCTCAGTTCTGTTTGTGAGTGTATCCTCTAGTGGTCTTTCAGGTGGTGAGAAGTGATGTGCTGTACTGGCATTTTCCAGTTGTCATGGACAGCCATGATGTGCATCACTGGGAGTATTTTAACATCAGATTGTGAAATTGGTTCAATAATTCCACTGTGACAAGCCTGCACAAGTAGATGGAACTCCTCTACATATACTCTGAAGGTGTTGATCAGCATTGGGGAGTCATGAAAAACATTTTGTTTCAATGTCAAATAAACTATTTGGAGAGTATGTCTGGAAAGGGAAATTGGAGCAGTAGTCAGCATTATTACAAGAAAGGACATGAGGGAGCATTTCAAGTAATTCAGTGATCACCCCACAAAGCTCAATTGAGAAAGCACATTGCAAGGTTCTGGAAAGAAGTCTTCATCCAACAGTCAAGCCCTTCTTCTGGAACAACAATGCATATTCCATCCTGGCATGAAACACTGGGTAAACAATTTGTTCCTAAACAGATATTGAAGGGGTCATAAATGTTTGCCAGTATGGTCTGGATATATTTTGTGGCACATTGTATATTTATGACCATGTGTCATGAACTGCCTTATGGGAAGTGCTATATCAGTGCAGTGTCCTAGTGTTGCTGCTATATGCCATTTTACCCTGTAAATCAACAGCAAGAGCTGATTCTGCATTCTCAGATTTAATTTAAATATGTTTAGAGCAGTGTAGGACGCTGCCTTCTCTTAGACCCATTTGTGATTTTCCTTGACAAGATCTTGTGATGCAGCCAAGGCCTGAATAGTATCAAGTTTGGAGACATGAGTATTGCATCTTTGTTGTCTTCAGATGATGTCATCCTCTTACCTTTACATCACTCTGATCACCAGCATGCGCTTCTTAGTTTGAAGAGGTTTGGGTGAAAATCAGTGGTCATAGTTCAACACTGGTATTGAATAAATTGCTGTCTATACTTCAGTATGAATAGCTATCTCAGATAGTGAAGCTTAAATGTCTTGGGCTTTTGTTCAATAGTGACAGTAGAGAGGCAAGCGACTTGGACAGGTAGATTGGTGCAGTGGTTACACTATGTAACTGTTATGAATTGTTGTGGGGGTGAGGGGTGTTCTATCAGGCGACTATTACACACTTGCAGAAAAGAAGCATAAAAGACACACAAAATATTTCAGTCCTCCCACTTACACTGTACTTCATTTACAAGGTGAGACATGGAAGTAGTCACATTAAAGGTATCACTAAAAGTAGTCACATTAAAGGTATCACTGAAGCATATAGCAGATGATTGTTTCATACTTGCAGAATAGAAGCATAAACAACATCAGAAGCATCCAATCCTGAAGGCCTTCAACCTTCAACCTTTAATCAGTAGAAAGCACTTTGATTACAAGGTGATTAACAGAAACAATTGGTGCAAGGGTATCAGTCAAGCACACATCAGGTGTTTGTTACACAATTCCACAGTGGAAGTATAAAAGACGGAATGAAAGCATTCAAGCCTCAGGCAATTTGAATCCTCAACCCCCTCCAGTTACATATTACAAAGCACTTCATAAGGTAAGCTGCAGAAGAAATGTGTCAGTGAAGCACATATCAGGTGAATGTTACACACTTGCAGAATGAAAGCATAAAACAGAATGAAAACATTCAAGCCTCAAGGGAACTTAAAACCTCAACCCCCTCCCCCACTTAAACTGTTCAAAAATGTAATTTGTTCAGACTGATGTGCAATGACTCTCTGCTCATTTACACATCTACACGTAGAAACCATTTGCACACTGAGACCAATCGACATAATACGTTATAGTGGCTGCATTTCATCATTGCTCAACAACAGTCACTGTCATTCTTGCTTGGTGGTACATGGACAATGATGGAGTTCTTTATTACAAGTCTTTCACTACACAATCTGAAAAAATAAGTGATTTATCAGGCATATGTGGGCATGTGTGAAGTGTGTTTATTTTTTTTGATAAGATTAAAGGTCAGATATTGGGTTTTGGACAGAGATGAAAAGAGGAAGCAAGCAGGGGGTAGAACTGAAGGTGAGGTTAACAACTAAGGAATGAGCATGGTGGAGGTAGGAAGGATGGGGTATGTTTTTTTTTTTTTTTTTTTTTTTTTTTTTTTGTGTGTGTGGAAAGGTATGTTAGGGAAGTAAGAGGAAGGTAATAGGGTTAGGATAGGTAGCAGTGGAAGACAGACATAGGATCATATGTGATTACTAATGGGACAAAAGTTTTTACAAGCCTAGACAATAATACCCATTGTATGACAATATTACATCTTAATTCCCTGGATATGGGATGGAATAGTATCAGGCAAGTGGGTCTTTGGGGGTTGGAGCCTTGAATAATTTTACAGACTACCTCTAATCATAAGGGAAATGGGCAGTACCCTGGAAGTGAAGTTATGTTTCACCATCCATTTATCCAAATTATTTTTGAAGACAGTGACAGATGGGATTTGTTTTATGAAGATGGGAAGGTTATTTCACAGACAAGGTAGACTTTGTGATACAAATCTGTCTCTTCAGGAAGTTCAGTTAGAGTAAAAACTGAGGTTCAGGTCCATGGAACGCATAATCCTCATATACATTTTCTGGCAAGTATGTAATATTTTCATCAGAGCTGGATTAGAGTGCCTTATTGTTCAAGCATAGGTCACAAAGCTCAATTGAGAAAGCACATTGCAAGGTTCTGGAAAGAAGTCTTCATCCAACAGTCAAGCCCTTCTTCTGGAACAACAATGCATATTCCATCCTGGCATGAAACACTGGGTAAACAATTTGTTCCTAAACAGATATTGAAGGGGTCATAAATGTTTGCCAGTATGGTCTGGATATATTTTGTGGCACATTGTATATTTATGACCATGTGTCATGAACTGCCTTATGGGAAGTGCTATATCAGTGCAGTGTCCTAGTGTTGCTGCTATATGCCATTTTACCCCTGTAAATCAACAGCAAGAGCTGATTCTGCATTCTCAGATTTAATTTAAATATGTTTAGAGCAGTGTAGGACGCTGCCTTCTCTTAGACCCATTTGTGATTTTCCTTGACAAGATCTTGTGATGCAGCCAAGGCCTGAATAGTATCAAGTTTGGAGACATGAGTATTGCATCTTTGTTGTCTTCAGATGATGTCATCCTCTTACCTTTACATCACTCTGATCACCAGCATGCGCTTCTTAGTTTGAAGAGGTTTGGGTGAAAATCAGTGGTCATAGTTCAACACTGGTATTGAATAAATTGCTGTCTATACTTCAGTATGAATAGCTATCTCAGATAGTGAAGCTTAAATGTCTTGGGCTTTTGTTCAATAGTGACAGTAGAGAGGCAAGCGACTTGGACAGGTAGATTGGTGCAGTGGTTACACTATGTAACTGTTATGAATTGTTGTGGGGGTGAGGGTGTTCTATCAGGCGACTATTACACACTTGCAGAAAAGAAGCATAAAAGACACACAAAATATTTCAGTCCTCCCACTTACACTGTACTTCATTTACAAGGTGAGACATGGAAGTAGTCACATTAAAGGTATCACTAAAAGTAGTCACATTAAAGGTATCACTGAAGCATATAGCAGATGATTGTTTCATACTTGCAGAATAGAAGCATAAACAACATCAGAAGCATCCAATCCTGAAGGCCTTCAACCTTCAACCTTTAATCAGTAGAAAGCACTTTGATTACAAGGTGATTAACAGAAACAATTGGTGCAAGGGTATCAGTCAAGCACACATCAGGTGTTTGTTACACAATTCCACAGTGGAAGTATAAAAGACGGAATGAAAGCATTCAAGCCTCAGGCAATTTGAATCCTCAACCCCCTCCAGTTACATATTACAAAGCACTTCATAAGGTAAGCTGCAGAAGAAATGTGTCAGTGAAGCACATATCAGGTGAATGTTACACACTTGCAGAATGAAAGCATAAAACAGAATGAAAACATTCAAGCCTCAAGGGAACTTAAAACCTCAACCCCCTCCCCCACTTAAACTGTTCAAAAATGTAATTTGTTCAGACTGATGTGCAATGACTCTCTGCTCATTTACACATCTGCACGTAGAAACCATTTGCACACTGAGCCAATCGACATAATACGTTATAGTGGCTGCATTTCATCATTGCTCAACAACAGTCACTGTCATTCTTGCTTGGTGGTACATGGACAATGATGGAGTTCTTTATTACAAGTCTTTCACTACACAATCTGAAAAAATAAGTGATTTATCAGGCATATGTGGGCATGTGTGAAGTGTGTTTATTTTTTTTGATAAGATTAAAGGTCAGATATTGGGTTTTGGACAGAGATGAAAAGAGGAAGCAAGCAGGGGGTAGAACTGAAGGTGAGGTTAACAACTAAGGAATGAGCATGGTGGAGGTAGGAAGGATGGGGTATGTTTTTTTTTTTTTTTTTTTTTGTGTGTGTGGAAAGGTATGTTAGGGAAGTAAGAGGAAGGTAATAGGGTTAGGATAGGTAGCAGTGGAAGACAGACATAGGTTCATATGTGATTACTAATGGGACAAAAGTCTTTACAAGCCTAGACAATAATACCCATTGTATGACAATATTACATCTTAATTCCCTGGATATGGGATGGAATAGTATCAGGCAAGTGGGTCTTTGGGGGTTGGAGCCTTGAATAATTTTACAGACTACCTCTAATCATAAGGGAAATGGGCAGTACCCTGGAAGTGAAGTTATGTTTCACCATCCATTTATCCAAATTATTTTTGAAGACAGTGACAGATGGGATTTGTTTTATGAAGATGGGAAGGTTATTTCACAGACAAGGTAGACTTTGTGATACAAATCTGTCTCTTCAGGAAGTTCAGTTAGAGTAAAAACTGAGGTTCAGGTCCATGGAACGCATAATCCTCATATACATTTTCTGGCAAGTATTTAATATTTTCATCAGAGCTGGATTAGAGTGCCTTATTGTTCAAGCATAGGTCACCTCTCAATAAACAATATGAGATGGAGTAAAGGGATAGGGCCTTTAGTCAGTCTGCATAAGACATGTGTCTTAAGCTTTGTATTCTTTTAGTGAGAAACCTCTGGGGCCACTCCAGTTGGTGTAAGTGCCTAATTAGGTACACACAAAAGGTCTGCATAAGACGTGTCTTAAGCTTTGCATTCTTTTAGTGAGAAACCTCTGGGGCCACTCCAGTTGGTGCAAGTGCCTGATTAAGTACATACAGAAGGGATCATTGTATTCAATTATGTGCCTGTAAAGGGCCAAGTGCAATGCCACCATGACTTCCATTGATCTGTATCCCATGCCTTTACTTACAAGATGAGGGACACAGAAGGATTTCCTTACTACCATAGCTATGTGGTGGTCAAAGTTTAGGTTATTTATCTGTTTTTCTAGGTCCCTCACCACTGGGCCTACTCTTAGGGGTGTTGTCTCAATGTTAAAATTTGCAAGAATACCTGATTTACCAAAAGTATGATTAAGCATTTTTTTAACATTTAGACTCAGAGCATGGTTTTGGCACCAGTTATTAGTCATTTTTAGACTTGTTTGTAGAATGTTAACATCATTTGGGAATTCAGTGATTGCTCCCACCTTACAGTCATGCATGAACTATTGAATTTGGTCAGTCAGAGGCCTCTAACATTGGCTTTCACTTCAGAGAAGCATATGCCAAACAGGAGAGGTCCCAGCACTGAGCACTGTGGAATACTGCTAGTAACAGGTTTCTTATCAGAAGTGAATTCACCTCTATGGACAATGTGTCCTGTCAGTTAGCCTGTTCATAAGTGTGTACTAGACTAATGGTAGCCCATAGAAGTGCCCTGGCATCGTGCCACCCGACTTTAGTTCCCAGTGCCTCTATCAAGTAGAGCCACTGGAGTGATCCCCGGGGTGAACTTTGTATTTTTCATCCACTCATCAAGATTTCTCTTGAAGAGGGCCAGTGAGGTGCTCTGCTTGACATGTATGGGAAGTCTGTTCCAGAGCATGGGCAGTCTCTGGGTTATGAATCTGTCCCTCCAGCATGTTCTGTTGATTGTGGCAATGAGGTTGAGGTTTCTGCAGTGTGTGGAGCAGAGGAATTGGGATTTCTTTAGATGTAGCATTTCTAACAGAGCTGGGTCAGACATGGCTTTGTAAGTCAAGAAGAGATTGCCTCTTAGTAGATGATATGAGACAGAGAATAGCTGGAGTTTTTTGAGTCTGTCCATGTAGGGCATGTGGTTAAGGCCTAGTATCCTCTTCGTGAGGTACTTTTGTGGCCTTTCCAGCTTTTGCATGTGTCTAGTGAGGTACATGCCAAATGGGGCATTATACTTGATGGCTGGCCTAATGAGGAAAGAGTAGAGTGCGATGATGACCTCTTTCTTCCTGGATACAAAACCCTTGGTAATGAGATGTGCCACATAGAAGGACTTTCTGACCACAGTGGCAATGTGGTGGTCAAAGGAGAGGTTGCTATCAACCTGTGTCCCCATATCTTTTATAATGCATTCAGGGTTCAATGGGCTCCCATCAATGTGGCAATTAGTGGGAACTGAGTTTTTCCCAAAGGAAATGACAAATTTTTTGGCATTAAGCTTAAGGCCATGGTTTCAACACCAGTCATTGGTCTCAGTGAGGCCTTTCTGTAGGATGTCTACATCACTTGGGGAGTTAATAATGGCTCCCAGCTTGCAGTCTTCTGTGAACCTGGCCAGCCAGAGTCCCTCTGTGTCGACCTGGACTTTTGAAAAGTAGATGCCAAACAGGAGAGGAACCAGGACCGATCCCTGTGGGACTCCACTCGTGACTGGTCGGCAGTCTGACTTGGAGTCCGCTACTTTCACACTGTGGGTTCTATCTGTGAGCCAATTTGTAACCCACCTAGTGATATAGGGGTTAATGCCTAGTTTAGTGAGTTTATCAATAATTCCTGATTGGGGAATGGTATCAAAGGCTTTGGCCAGATCGAGGTAGGCTGTATGAACTACCTTGCCCTCATCCACAGCTCTGGTGACTGACTCAAAGAAGTCAACCAGGTTGAGCAGGCTTGATCTACCTTTAACAAAACCAAATTGAGTGGGACCTAGAGTTTGGTGATTCCCTATATCCTTGTTAATTACGTCTATGATGATGCACTCCATAGCCTTACATCAGACTTGTCAGACTAATGGGGTGATAATTCCCAGGGTCTGTAGTCGCTCCCCTTTTATAGAGAGGAATGACTGTAGCAGTGCACCATTCGATAGGGACAAAGCCTGAGGTGAGGCTGTGATTGAACAGGGTAAATAGATGTGGTGCCAGTTCACCTTGTAGTTCATGTAGAACACATCGAGGGATATTGTTGGGTCCCATGGAAGCTGTATTCTTGGCCTTAGACAATGCAGCTTTGACCTGTGCTGCAGTAATGCTGGGTGTCTAGCATTCCTCCGGTATTGTGATTGGTCCTTTTGGGGGGGGGGGGTAAAGTTGGCACTGACTCTGTTGGCCAGTATAGTGGCAATATCTGTTGGCTCAGTAGAGGAGGTACCATTGTGCAATAACTTAGAGCAAACCTGGGTATTGCCATGGAGATTCTTGATATAACTGTAGAAGGCTTTGTGGTTGTTTTTAGTGTCTGCCACAATTCTGCCTTCATAGCTGGCTTTAGAGGTTTTGATGAGAGATCTCAACTTCTTTTTGCTGAGGCTAATAAGGGAGTTTTTCCAGTCTTGGTACTTCACCTTTTTCTGCAACAGTTTCCTCCTTATGTTGTAGAGTTTATTCCTGGCAGGGGACCACCAGATTGGCTTCCTTTTTTTTTTGGATGAGAGCATCTTGATTCTGTTGGGTATGGCTAGTTCCATGTATTTATGTGCATGTTCGTACAGTGCATTGGTGTATGATTCGGCAGTCATGCATCTATTTTCTATTGACATGGGTGCTGTGCGGTTAGCCATATCTGTTTTTAGGAGCCCAAAGTCAGCTTTGGAGAAGTTTTTCATGGTGGCTACCTTTGCGAGGTGGGGTGTGTGGGTGAAATGGGGATTTCCATAGTGATTAGTTGTGGTCGGATCTAACCAGGGAAGAATTAAAGATCAGTGTAGAGCAATGGTTGTCCATGTTGGTAATAACCAGGTCAAGGATGTTGCTTCCTCTAGTAGGGATAAGAATGAGCTGGTCCAAGGCATTGGAATTGATGAATTCCAAGAAGCATTGGGCCAGTGTATTGGTGCATGAGTAGTTTTCCCAGTTGATGGAGGGGTAGTTGAAGTCACTTAGTATGAGAGTGTTGGGTTGGACCCTAACAGTTTCCAGGGTGCTTAGGAACATGGAATGAGAGTTTTGGGACATAGTTAGCGCCCTATACCAGGCTATAACATGAATCGTCGTCTTACCAATGTTAGTTGCACCTGAAGTATCTTAGATGCATTATGCTGGGCTACTAATCTGGAGGTGTGCATATCCTTTATGAATATGGAGACACCACCACCTTTGGAGCTTTGATTCATGTCCTTGGGCCGAAAGGTGTGGAATGAGTTATAGCCTGGTAGCGCAGGGGTGCTTTCTGCTGCTTTAAACCAGGTCTCTGTTACAGCACAAATGTTGATATTCTCCATTTTGAGGAGTGCTTTGAGCAACTGCATCTTGAGATTTACACTTCTAGCATTGAGCCTCATGACCCTCAGATTGCAGTTATTTATAGCTGTAACGGTGGTAATTTGGTCTTTGGAACATCACCTAAAAAGGCACTACAGGGGTGGCAAGAGCCTTAGCCAGTATCTGGAAACCCAGGGGTGACAGATGCAGGCCATCTCTGGCAAAGCATTGTCTGTCAGTCATGTCATCCCAGTTTGCTGTCCATCTGATGATGTAGGGATTTATGCCTAACTCAGTAAGTTTATCTATGATCCTCATGTGGGGGATTGTGTCAAAAGCTTTGGCCAAGGCTAGATAAGTGGCCCTGGTAATTTTCTCAAAGATGTCCACCAGATTGACCAGGCAAGACCTCCCTTTGACAAAGGCAAACTGGGTCTGGTCCACTGTTTGAAGAGTTCCTATGTCATTATTGAACAGGTCCTTGATAAGTCTCTCCATGGCCGTTAGGTAAGATTGGTAAGTCTTATGGGTCTTTAGTACCCTTGGTCAGTTGATGGGCCTCCCCTTGTGCAGAGCGACAACTGCTTCTATTCCTTTTGGATAAAGCCCATCCAAAGGCTGTGGTTAGAGTGTTTCTATTGGTCATGACAGATTCTGTTTTAAGGCAGTTAAGAAGAATCCTGGAATGTCGCCGGTACCCATGGAGGCTGTGCTTTTGGCTTTAGTGAGCGCAGTAAGGACCTGTTTCCTTATAATGACTGGTAGGGGGATGGTCACAGGTATTTTTTTGGGTGTGGTGGGAGGGTAGGAGATGATGAGGGAGAAGTTTAAAGTGTACTTGTCGGCCAATAGGTTTGCTGTAGTTTCAGGCTGGGTGTAAGTGTTGCTGTTCATGATTAACTCATCACATTGATGAGCATTTACCCTGAGGTTACAAACACAATTTAAAAAAGCCTTATGGTTATCTTTCATCTGGGAGGCTACCTTTGTCTCATGGTTGGCTTTGGCAGATTTGACCAGCTCTATAGTTTGTTTGTCTAGACTAGTGAGTGCCTTCTTGCACTGTTTTGTCTGTACCATCTTGTCTTTGGCAACGTGGTAATTTGGTCTTTGGAACATCACCTAAAAAGGCACTATAGGGGTAGCAAGAGCCTTAGCCAGTATCAGTATATATTAGCCAGGCACTGTCTACTCTCTGGAACCATCTTTCCACCCCACTAACTACCTTGATTATAGCAAGCTCAGATGCTCATAAGCCTAGTACTTATTATACAGCAGGAACTTCTTATTGTAACATTTGTTAATATCTGTTATGTACTTTGCAGATAAAAATTCTAGTTGTCTACTGATGTACTATGTTCTTCATCTGTAAATATGTTTGTAATTAATTGCTATGTTAAATTATTAATCACTATGTAATCCAATGAAACTAATGTCTGTTTATTTTAACTGTGGAGCTTTTCTCCCAGGGCATCCGCTGAAAATGGACCTACGTCTAGTTGGACACTCCCGGTCAACAAATGCAAATAAATAAATAAATAAATTATCACAAAAAGTGGAAGACCAGGTTGGGTGATAGATGGGATAATTGCAGATGCAGTTTCTGCCATTAAAGATTCACTGGTCCCTGTCTTAGATGGTGGATACAGTTCTGGATAGAAATGTGACCTATCGTGACACCAGAGGAGGTTTTTCATTTTGTAGAGTTGGGCATCTGACCATCTGTCTATAATCTCCGCCACAATGTTTTCCATAAAGATGATGAGTGAAAAAAGTGTCACCTCCACTCACACTACTACAGGCAAGTATAACCATACCAGCATCTCGTGCAGGACTACCTGTAGCAGCGGATGTAGATAGGACAGAAAGTATGAGGTGACTGTGCACAGCCTGGACTCAGATGTGCTGGATGTATCTGCTGGAGGAGGTGGTGGTGATTACACTGCTGCTGCCACCTGTGGGGGGATGTCAGGCCTTGACAGTAAGATGGGTGGGGTCTATATTACCAGATTGAAACTTTAGTTAGTCGAATAACTAAAGATCGATCTGGTAATATCGAATGCCAAAAACCACAAAGGAACGGCCGATTTCACACAGGGAAAGAATTCCCTTGGCCACGTGAAAAAAAACCTTTTAAACGTGAATCAAGTGGGGGGCTTCGCCCCCACCCCCCTAACTAAATATACTAACTTCGAGATCACTTTACATTGGAGAAAAGGGCATAATCGGCAAAACGGCCAAGGGAATTCTTTCCTTGCGTGAAATCGGCCATTACCGGTTTTTGGCTTTCTATATTACCAGATTGATCTTTAGTTATGCGACTAACTAAAGTTTTGCTCTGGTAATATAGACCTGATGGGTGCAGGTTATTTGGCTGCTGCATATAATAGCAAAATAAATGGAGTGAAAAATATTATATACAAAATAAAATGTATGTAACAGGGAGGTTAGCAACAAAGGGGAATGCACAAATATATACAACTGACACTCTTGTACATTTAAATTTAGCACACCTGCTGACCCCAAATAACACTTCTTAATTTAACAAGGTTGTTAGTACCTATAACTGGAGGGGGACATGAACCAACAGCTATCATCACTTGGTGTCTGACAGATGCAGGATTAATGTGATTTGCAACTTAGGAAAAACAAAAGATGTTTGTATTCTGTGACGCAGTAATGATGTCTGAGATAAATGTACATATACAAAGAAAACATACTGCTTAGACATACATTTTGCTTGCAGGTTATATGCAAAGGAAACATCTTCACTTTTATATTAAAGCATGTCCACCCAAACAATAATACCATACATATTTTCTGTGTCTAACATTGCAGTTACAATAAAGAGACAGAAAATAAATCTTACATATTTTTCATGTTAACACACCTGTGGAGGTTGAGGGGATTGAACCCACAGGCATTCTCACAATGTGGAAGAAGAGCTTCAACATCCTGAGCCATTTGTGCACATGTACAAGTGATTGCATGCAGAAACACAATGATATAATTTAACAGTATTACTGTTAACTTTACATAACATCAGTATTAACAAATTGTCACTTGTGTATCAAAGTTATGCATTTTGGAATGAATCCCTATTACTGTTAATACTAAAAGCAAGACAGTATGAAGGACGCATACTCACCCCAGCTCTCTGTTAGGTGCTCAAGTCTACTTCTGTGCAACTTGCTATCGATTTCAATGTGTTCAGGAGTTGGAGGCAAAAGAGATCACTGTCTAATACTTGGGGTGGCATGCAGAGCCAGTTTAAAGGTGTAGCTAACATAAGGAGTGAACTTACAGTACATAAAAGGTGCCTGCTGTTTAACTTCATCCTCCCAATGGCACAAGAGGTCAGATTGCAATGCCTTAATGTGCATGAGATGACAGCTGCATGAATTCAAATCATCCCAGGCTTCAGTCTTATACTGTGACCTACATAGCACTACTTCAGGAGCCTGTGGCTGTCATACTGATGGAGGAGCCGGGGAAATATTTTTGTCTCCTGCACTCATTACCTCTTTGCTTAGAAGAAATTACTACCCTCTCTTTCTCCAGTCATGATGTCTCACCTTGACGAATCTCATTGAAATATGTCATAGATTTGCAGCCCAAATCAAGTCTCATGTGTCCCATTGGCCACACACTGATAAACATCAACAGATACCTCATTAGCTTGACACATGGTAAAAATAAAAATATAGGTACTGCATTACTATAGATCATAATGGCACTTTATGGTAGGAAAAATGACAGTCCTCAGTACCTGTGTCTGATATGAAGAAATGAGACACTACAGTGACTCAATGTACAGAAGTTTAAAATCAGAATTACAACACTCCCACCTGGAAGCAGATGCAGGACTGAGTGTGTGCAGTGTTGCCTGCAGTGACTCATGCCTGTGCATGGTATCAGTGCGACATCTGCACAGTTGTTAGCAGGTTTTCTGCTAGTTTGTAGCTAAGTCCTGATCAGCAAAATTATCTTGCCCAACCATGTGTATCTACACAATATAAGCAGAATGAGAGGCACAGAAGCTCATTGCACTGTGGAATTAACTTCTGGAGCTTAGACTTTAATTCCTGCATAAGATGAATTCAAAAAGAAAAACTTTCTTTAAGAAATAAGTACTGCTTCTTACAACTCCATTCAATGCTACTACAGCTACTTTTAACAGCCATTCAGCCTGTTGGCAATAAGAAATGTAAGTTTGTCAGGACCTTAACTGTGTTGGCCAAGGTTTATTACAAGACTTAGCATATACTGTCTGCAGGATCAGTAACCTTGATGGAAGGCACACCCAAAAGGTCACACTCGGAGCAGCATTCAATACAAAACTGTAGTGTTGCATGCTTTGCATGTCTCTCAGGAGCCATAATATTTGTAATACTAATAATTATGTTCTTTGTTTGTTGCAGTTCTGTGACTGTTTTGTTGCTGATATTTGCTCAGTAAATCTTGATGATACCAAAGTAGAACTGCCCCCACTTGATGCTGGTGAATGTGCAGACTCTGTTAATGATGGTGGGAATGCACTGGCACAATTGAGCTGTGCAGAGTATATGTTAGGCACAGGAAATTAGGCAACTGCTTCCCTGGCACTGACTATTCACACAGCTGTAATGCCTGCAGATACCAAGGCTACCCAACTATCACAGAGAGGACAGGTTGATGGGGCCACTATTGGTAAGGGAAGCATATTGGTCCTGGTAGACAGATGTCTGAATTTGCCCTTAACACTCATGTGTAGAGAAGGCTACATAGTGGGGTTGTTAATAGTGTTAGCTGGAGTCTTTATTACCACTCTCTCCTTGTGGTTCTTGTGTCTGTTGCTGCAACCCAAGACATCTGCATAGTCATCATAGAGGCATGGATTAGTACCACCACAGTCATAGCAAAGATTGTGAGGGTGATCTAGGGTGTACATGATGACCTGTATGTGAGATTCATTTGATAGTCTAAATCACACTGTAGAACATTCAACATCCTCACTGGCTTGTGTAGTATAAACTGGAAGTCACCACCACGTAGGAGAATATTTCTTTATTAAAACAACAGAATAAGCGCTTTCGCGTGCATCCACAAAGGCACGCTTCTTCAGATTCAATGAACATTACCAAAAACTCATTCATTATATCTGCAATACATTGATTCAATTACGAACTAATTAACCAATACAGTTAATTCTTCACTTATTCAATTAATTAAGACAGGGTGTAACCTAAAAACAGTTCTTATTGCTTTCCTTCAAAATCAAGTAACATAATATATTATCAAGCAGAACATGTACTGTTTGTAACAGATATAAATTCAACATTTTAATATATAACAGTCTGTAAATGATTTAATCTAACAAACCAACTCTGCAATATAAAAATATGTATATATATCTATGTGTTATATTTAGTAATTATAAAAATTAACAAATATACATTTTTAAAAAAGGCCAATAGCAGCATTTCTTTTGTAGCCTATATTAAAAACAATTCATATCAATTATATATATATAGGCTCTATCCTTAAAAGTGCATATGTTTTCTTATAAATTTTATAAAGATTTTTCTTTACATGAAGAAACCATAATAATCTGTATAAGAATAGATTATTTTCAGATATTTTCTCTATCCATATCCTTTTTACAGATATTGAATGGTTCTATATAAGCCATCATGGGGCTATATACATTGTATATACATAAACCAAAAGGAACAGTTAAATAAATCTATAAGGATATAAGTTGTTAGTCATATTTCATATCCATATATATATGTACATTTTTACTAATTAATTATTGAGTATTTTATATAATAAATATGTATTGTGTTATTCTTAATTTCCTTTCAATTTCATGTATTTAATACCAAGAATTTCATATATATAATATAATAAAATATAATAAAGGGAACGGCAAGGGAGGAAGGAGGGGAGGGGAGAGAGGGGGGGGGAGAGGAAAGGGAGAGCTCTCAATTTTATCTTACCAAATCTTATTAGCATGAAACCATCCTCATAAAATAAACAAGTATTTCTATTAATATTAGTATCTTCGTTTCTTTAGGTATGATCTAATACTCACATAAGTATTTAACCCTGGAGAGCTTTGTGCTCTAAGTTTAAAGATCCAATTTAATTCTATATTCTCAAGGTCATTAAAGTTATCACCTTTTCTGGTGTTTATTTCTTTCTTTTGTAACACTCTGAATAAAAACTTGTGTTCAGGAAAATCTATAATATGTTTGGCCAAAGCATTCTTATGGTCAGCTTTTTTGATAGCATAGATGTGTTCTTGTATTCTATCCCTAAATCTCCTTGTGGTCATGCCAACATAAAACGCTGGACATGACTCACAAGTGGCCAAATAAATGACATTACTATCCTCACAGTTTGCAGTACATTTAAACTCAAAGTTAAATAGTAGCTCAGGATGGAAAAAACTCTTCTCCTTGCATATCCATACACAAGAGCTACATTTCCCACAGGAATAAGTACCTCTGATGTTATTTTTAATTACATTTTTTATTTTATAAGGTTTATTCGATCTTTTCTCATCACATAATATTCGTTTCAAGTTCTTTGAATTTTTATATGTAAAATTTGGTCTCTCTCCAACCAGCTGTTTAATTTCTCCATTTGTTGTGAGAATAGGCCAGTTCTTCGAAATAATGTCAATTAACTGTTTGTTGTCACTTGTATAGGTGATAATACATCTGACATAACCTGGATCTGTTTTTAAAGAATTTCTATTCTTGTATTTAGATGAAGAATTCCAACCTCTATCAAAACCAAAACAACTATAATGCTTATGGCTCCTATGTACGACATTTTCCTGTATAAATGAATCTTTTATAGTTTTAACTATATCCAAGTTATACTTTCTCTCTTGAAACATTTTTTCTAATTTATTAAATTCATTATTCCTTACATCAAGATCTTGACATATTCTGTCTATCCTTACAAATTGTCCCTTTACTATATTTTTAAAAATGAACCTTGGGTGCATGCTGTCATATTGCAATAAGTTATTTTTCCAACATGCTTTTCTAAACAATGATGTTTTCAATCCCCCTTGTCCATTCTTTTTAATTTTTAAATCAAGAAAATCAATTTCAGAAGCTGAATATTCAATCGAAAACCTTAAAAAGTCTGTAGTTTTCTCAAGGTCCATTATAAAACTTTTCAATTCTTGTATAGTTCCATCCCATAATAAAAGTATATCGTCTACAAACCTATGGTAACAAAGTACCTTTTTGTAACTAGGATGTGTGAACAAACTCGTAACCTCCCAACTATATACAACAACTGCTTCCCTGGCACTGACTATTCACACAGCTGTAATGCCTGCAGATACCAAGGCTACCCAACTATCACAGAGAGGACAGGTTGATGGGGCCACTATTGGTAAGGGAAGCATATTGGTCCTGGTAGACAGATGTCTGAATTTGCCCTTAACACTCATGTGTAGAGAAGGCTACATAGTGGGGTTGTTAATAGTGTTAGCTGGAGTCTTTATTACCACTCTCTCCTTGTGGTTCTTGTGTCTGTTGCTGCAACCCAAGACATCTGCATAGTCATCATAGAGGCATGGATTAGTACCACCACAGTCATAGCAAAGATTGTGAGGGTGATCTAGGGTGTACATGATGACCTGTATGTGAGATTCATTTGATAGTCTAAATCACACTGTAGAACATTCAACATCCTCACTGGCTTGTCTAACAGGGTGAGGGATCATCCACTGAGTCAGCCATTTGCTACATTTACAGATGTTAGCCAGCATAGTCACTGATAACCAAGATCCAGCTTCCATAGTGCTAGCATTTCCACAGCAGCATCTGTTGTGGTGGTGTCTACTCCAGGTGAGACCATCCCTGTGATAGAAATCATCATGGTGGGATGTCCCATAACAGACATTGCTCAAGGTCATTCAGCACACCATCAACTAACTAGAATCATGGAACATCCAGTGCAACCTCTGTAAAACCACCTCTTGTGGATGGGTGCAAACACAATATGCTAAACCCACTGCCATGGATGCTTTGGACCTGTCCGGTAGACCAAGGAGCAGTTTTCCGACTACTGCTGAGGCTGTGTCCTTGCAGACCCACACTCACATCACCACAGCTCCCAGTACATCACACCTCTACTGACACTGGTCTTTCTCCACAATAAAGGCGCCCACCCAGTACTATGTCACATAAAATAATGTTTCACTTTAATACTCAGCACTCATACATGCACACACTTCCCTGTGAAGGACGTGCACTCCTGTGCTGCCTTCTCCACCTATGCAAATAATAATAATTGTGCCCTACCCTTTTTACATTGTTGCTTGGGCTGCCTATGTGTGATGAACAATTGGCCATTCTACAAATGAATAAGCACAATCTGGTGTTGGTTTTGCATGCATCATTTTTACTGTACTGTATCTGCTTACCTCTTGTAAACTATATTGTGAAGTTATGTGCAAGGTGCTGCCTGTTTGCTACTGCCATGGCATGCTGTACCTGCCTCTGTCTGGCAGGATAAGCCCCAGGTACTGGCTCCTCCTGTGACTCCTCTTCTGACTGAGTCTCCTGTGTCTGTTGTGCTGGCAACTGCTACACCTGTAAGAGGCCACTCTGTTGTAACTGCTTTGTAAGTATAATATTCTGTAACACAACACACCTGGACACTATTTTTGCACATGTGGCAGGGTCATAGTGCAAAGTACCACCAGATGATTCTAAAGAGTGAAAGTGTGCCATTGGCAGCCCAAACACATGCAGTTATGCTTCCTTTTTTTGTGATTGACATGGTTGTAGACATGATCTGCTTGATTTTCTGGATTTCTTATGGGTGCCTTGACCCATGGGTCCAGGGAATATTTGACATCACAAGCACGATTCCCTTGTGGGAAGTTATCTTTTGTAAATCATTGGTACAAGTCAGAGCTGTGTTACGTGAGAGTTATGATAACTGCCTTGGTAGCCTACATGCACATATTGTAGGTGACACCCTGTGCAGTACAAACTACATGGCATTTGGTAGAGTGATGCACATTGTGGTTCATGTATCTTCTTCCCAGTTCATCAGGTTGGGTGTTTCAATGTGGGAATAATCTATGTGCCCAATTACCTCAGGGAAATGTACTATATCATAGATGTACTGCATTGTGGTGGCTGTCTCCTCTGGAGTATGTGAAAGCCACATATGCTCCCCATATGCTGAAGCATGGCATTGAGAAACTTATAGGGTATTTTCAACACAAATGTCTGAGCTATCCCTGCAGTATCCTCAGTAGGTTTCTGAAAGGTCCCTGTGGTTAATATATGAAAAGCCACACATTCCTTAGTATCCACAGGGAATGGTTCTCCATGACTCCCACTGGGCTGCAGAAGAAGCTGTCACATATCCACAATTTCTTGAATGGTATTCCTATTAACATGGTACTAGTCCACTATGTTGGTATCCTGGAGTCCATGAAATGCTAAGACTGGTCAGATGACCCCGCTCCTCTGGGAGTAATACTGCACATCTTCTCAAATGGTAGTGGCTATAACATTCTCTTGTACATGCACATTTACTAAATATGTTGCAAACCCCAACATTACTTAGTGACTTGCTCAATCTGAACACAGGCATTTGTCCGAGTTCAAATATACAGAGACACTTTGTTCAGTGGCATTTGCACATTTATGAATCACTCCACCATTTTGTTTTGCGTCATTGAAATACATGGTGGATCAGTATAAGGCCATTAGCATATAGTGCTACTGACTGAGCTTCTTGGACTGCCCGTGACACAGAGTCTGTTTTTCTGAATCACATACACCATGTCCATAGCTGTTCTTCTTGCAAATGTTCTTACTATGATGCAGCAATATTTTCTGAATCTGGCTCTCCATATTTTTGAATCGACAATCTCATTTTACATGATGAGACAATAATTACTGTAAAAGGAAGCAGTGAGAAACTGCCTTCGCACATATTCTTTAAATGCCTTGCTGTGTCAGTTATACTTCTCTGAAGGGTTAACATAGTTACAAATATCAATTTTTTGGTATTTTTAATGACAAGGAAATTAACCAGTAAGGCTTATTTACTTCATGTTATACACAAAGCACTTGTACAGGCATGCAGACTTTCTCACAGATCCATTGTCAAATCAGGTACAATTAAATGTCCAGAGCAGAATCTTGTCTTAACCAATTTTTTTTTAAATTTTGCCCAGTGTGTTGGGATACTTCTTTGCCTAGCTACTTTATTTTTTTTCTCAGGATACTAGTTACCTTTTTACTGACAAAAATGTAAATTTTGTAGCATTAGTGAGTTTCTTCTGAATGCCAGCTAGAATCCTTATAGATTAATTTGCAATAGTATGTATTTTAAAACTCTTTTTTTTTTAATTGTTATAGTCTTTTCCAGACAACATTTAACAGTAGCTCTACCATGACAGTTTCTTCTGCACCTACTGACATTCTTTAGTCCTGCTTGCATCATTTGTATACCAAATTTGTTTGCTATTGTTGTTAGCATTACTTTATTAATAATGTAATATTAAAGTAGTAAATAAATTAATGCAATCGATATATGCAAAATCTGTCTCTTTAATTTACACTGGTCATCCCTTGTTGCTCATATAATTAATTATAATTGTCATTTGTGAGGTATCTGATGATAATCAGTAATGCCATAATGTATTATTAATACCAGGTATCAATATAGAGGACTTTTTTCTTTGAAACTGTTACTGAATGAGATGCTACAAATGTTGGTTACATTTTATTACCAGCCTGATATTCTATGTGTTCATCTTATCAGCAAGGAAGAGTGATATTATACAAATGTGTTTGATTGTGTATAGACAGCACCACCAGTTCAGTATTGTGTTATTAATCAGGCTAAATGCTTTTAAATGGATGCAGGAGAACCATTATATTGGTATCTTTAGTATTGTGAGACTGCTATTACTATTTATCAGGCATTATTTCTTTCCCTTAAGTGTCTGTTGAATGTACACATAATTGGTCTGAGCAGAACGTGGAACAATTCCATTGAAATGTAATCTAATGTAATGAACAAAGTCTACAGGGGAGGCTATACTTAGTTGGGGAATTGTGTTCCGTCACATTTGGGAGTTGAAGGGATGGACTCTCCAGTTCATATGGCAGCACCCATTCTGTATGAAATATTGTCTGATTAAGTTTCTGGCATGCAGTCCTAGTCCCCATTTCACCTGTACTATCTTATTACTGATGTCCTGGATTTTATTTATCTGCCCGGGGGTTGATGACAATAATAGACTTCTTATTAAATATATAATATACGTCAAAATTATGTTTTATTTGCATATAGTCTTTCTCATAAGGTATTATGTTTATTTATTCCCTGCTGAGTTTGTAATTCATTAAATGCAGCAAGCATTTAATATTCCCTTTGACAGCATTTTGTCATGTGTTGCCTGTCTTCAAGATTCATTATGAAGGACAGTTTGTATTTTAAAAGTTTCACCTCTCTGCATTGTCTCTTTCTAATCTTAGTATCACCAAATGTGTTTTTTTTGATAATATTGCATGATTGAAATTAGTCCCATTTCATTAAACGTGTCCATAAGTGGTCTAATTAGCTCATTTATCTGCTGCCAAAGGAGAGCACAATTGTCTGCAAACATTTGAAACTGATGTCATCCTTTCACCTCCATTTGCATTTCTGAAAGTAGACATCTTTTCATATGTTTGAGCTCCCCCATCATTACCTCAACTAAATGAGGAAAGAGTGGGCACCCTTGCCTGTTTCCACTTCTAACATAACCTTCAGAGAAGAATCCCCAAACTGACCAGGACTACAGACCTGGAATCATTATATAAAATTTTAATACTTTGTATAAATCTTATCACAGTCCTTCTTTTGTGTAAGGCATAGAAAATGTAGAATCATTCTAATGAGACAGATGTTTTTTGGATGTCAAAGTAGACAATCCTGCCTTCCTGTGATGTCCTTGCTTGATCAAGAATAATGCTGGTTCCACGTATTTGCAATCTGGCATCCTTACTTCAATTCCAATAGTGTTGGCAATTCATTTTCTAGTCTTTTAACATGAATTTTTGATATCTTAACATCTACATTGATTGAAGAGATAGAACAATAATCAAGAAATAAAGAAATAATCACCCAAACACATAATGTTCTGGTTATGATCAGAGACCCAATCATCTATGTTATATACTTTCTGAGGTGCTAATGTAACTGATCCACTACCCATTTATAAAACCAAGGTAAAAACTCATCCCATCCTGATGATCACAGAGTTTCAGTTTCTTGGTCGCTCTGTATATCATTTAATCTGGTGTCATTATCTGTTCTTTAATCACTGTCATCATCCAGGGTTTTCAAGTGAGGCACCATTAAATCCCATATTCGGGATTCTAGTTGGTAAATTTTTAATACATTTCTTTATAGAATTTTCTGAATTGCTCACTAATTTTTAATTTTCAACAACTATTTCCCAAATTTCCCCTTCATCTTCTGTCTGTCTACTTAGTGTCATCTCCTTGATCTTGCAAGAGATGAAATTTATATCACAACTGCCATTCTACCATCAAGAGTCCCCGAATTGTTTCCACATATGAATTGAGGCACCTTTAACTCTCATATCCAGGGGCTACTAGTTGGTAATTTTTTAATATGCTTCTTTTTAGAAGTGAGGGAATTCCTCACTACCTTGAAGAGTTTGACTGCCACTCTACCACCAAGCTCCCCAAAATTATTTCCACTTCTGCCTGTTCTAAGCAAATGACTCTAACTCTGCTGTTAGCCTAGCTTCCTCCACTTTTAGTGTAATGTTATCTATCCATGTTCAGTTTTATTCCATGCTTGGAATAATTCACATTTCATTGACTGAAATAGTATTGCTGTCCATTCATTGTCTTCTGCATTCTTCTAAATGCCATCCCACTAAATTACTTTCATGCCATTACCATCTTGCACATTATTATCTGTAACTCTTTGTATAATAACCTTCAACTTCCATCTGTCATCCTTGCATCTCCATTTATCATGCTCCCATTCTCATCGCAGATGAGATTTTCCAATGCTTGTTAAATTCCACACTATCTACAACTGGGAATGATCTGTTATCTCTCTTTCTCTTTATTTCAACCTACTTGAATAGGAATTGCTGATCTTCTAAAACCAAGAGAACAGTCCGATTTACATGCTTATTTAGTATTTTCTATCAAATGGATGCCCTTGCATCCATAAATCTAACTTTCCACTTTTTCCTCATTTCTTGAAAAAGTAACTTCTTGGCTTTTATAAATTGTTTCTGTTTGTCAAACATCTTCACCTCCCTACCAATATGGAGATAGCATTTGTTCTAGACATTGCATCTCAATCCCTAAAAAGATCTTGGAACATTTTTGCATCATCTATATTCTGGGTATATAAAAAAATGTCTTTCAGCTTCTCCTGTTAGGGGTCGCTACAGCAGATCACTGGTCCACAGATTGATTGGCAGTGGAGTTTTTACAGTGTTGAGTTGCCATCTTGGCACCCAAACTTCACAGGAAGCCCCCACACACACATCTACCTGCATGTCTTTTGAAACTCACTCAACCACAGGGGGGACCTGTAGACTACACACAGAAGGCACTCCAGCCGAGAATTGAATGGGAGAACTTCTTGCTGCGAAGCAACAATGCTAACTGCTGCACCACCGCGGCCTATATATATTCCCAATAATTGAGTATTAAGAGCTTATCTCTCCTTTCCAGTGCATCCATCTACCTATTCCATGTTGGTCTACTTGTGTACCGAAAACCTTTATTCTCTTTTGTATTACCCCTCCCTTCTCTCCTGGCATCTTGTGATCTGCCATATAACTGTGCACCTTTATTACACAGCTTCTAATTTTCTGAAACTTCTCACTTTGTTTTTTGTAAACATGTTTTTTGTAAACATGTAATGCCATTCTTTTTCTCTGAATAAATTTTGAAAGATTAATTTATTCCTAGATGTCTGCAAACACTCTCATATTCCATGATGCAAACTTAACTAATTCTTACCCTCTTTTCACAGTGTCTAAATATGCTGAGTTTAACCCTACATTTTAAATAGAAGTTGTCATATCTGAATACACATCACAAATCAAAAATTAAAAATAAACAAAATAAACTTGCAAACTAACAAACAAGCCATCCCAACCTTCCCCAACAAGAACTTCCAAGATCACTACTGGACTGGTGAATAAACCTCCTCTGGTAGTTATATTGTCCATCCTTCCACCTATACCCAAACACGAATGGCCAAATTTCAAGCAGAAACTGCTGTTAGTGCACCCCCCCCCCTTTCAGGTCATCACAACATTTAGATAAGAATTAAGCAGGAATTACTGCTTCTTAGTCATCATTTAAAACTCCATATCACAATAAACACATGCTAGTTGTAATAAATTACCTTGTGTTAAGTTATGCATGTGAGCCATATTCCCCTGATAACAACATTGCCAGAAACTCTGTTGCATGGATCGTAATGTAAAAAGAAACCCTTGGTTATAGCAGATGCACCATATTAGACTAGTACTGGAACTAGTACAAGTCAGTGGAAAAAATTGTGAAAGAAGGGCAAACATAGCACACAGATAAGCCCACTACCTTCAGGGTGCTATGTACCATTCCTTGCTCTATGTAATTATGCTGACATGTCATGCTAATTCACACCTTAACAGAAACAATGCAGTTGCATAGGCTTTCTTCCACTATAAAACCATTACAGGTAATTAACCTTTAAATTTAATGGTTACAAGCTACCCTAACGTCTTGCACCTTTCTCACAATACATTCTTAAAGCCAGTTAACTGGTTATCATTTCAAACCTGTCTAGTCATTTACAGTTTATTGAGTTATCACTAGTTAACTGGGTAGGTGGGTTGGTCATCAATACTGTTCAGCCACAACCAGTGCCAAAGGCAGACACAAACATTTCAGTAAAATACAGGGTGAATAAACAGGTTTTCACATCAATAATTAATACAAATATTTATCAAAAACTCAATATAGAATTTGGCCAGAGTAGTAGGCGAACATAAGTAACAATTTCAAAACAGTAACACAGCTGTGCATACAAAGAACATATAGAAAACAAAGCAAAGACATAAAACACACAGTAACCAAAACATTTTATTGTGAGCTATGCATGTTATCTAATTTCCTGGAGTTAAACAACCATCAAGTCTTCACGTAGAAAGTAACAAAAGTAAAGCATCTGACTGTGCAATGCATTGCATAAGTAAATAAGGCTACCCAGCACCTGTTGGTTATCAGAATTTATTTCCTGACATTCCTGCACCATCATCTCATCTGGAAGCACTAGACTGAAAATTCCATGCTGGGCTGACCATAGCTTAGACTGGGATTAATAAAAAAAAATAACAAGCACAGCAATGAGGGTATTTTTCATTTGAGACTCAAACCCCACCTTTAGTGATAACACAAACATTTACATCAGCACAAGGGTCAGATAGACCCCTCAGTCCATACACACATGTTCACCCAACATGCACTGAAGGGGCTACCGTCACTGTCTGGTTGACCACAAGCACATCATGCTGATCTGGCAACATCTTGGGATAATGAGTCACATTCTGAAAGGGTGACTGTCATTTCAGCTGCTAGATAGCAATCATCCATCTTTTCCCCAGAATGGGCAGTCACATCCTCTCTTATTGCACGTTCAAGTGGTCAACCTGCTTGCCCATTCAGGTTGTCTGGATTGTAATCAGGGCTTTATACACCTATACCACTGGTGAAGGTTAAGATATCAACATCTGACAATGGTTTGTGCCAAGAACTGTACATATAGCATTCTATAAACAGGTAACTTGCAACTGACTAGTTATTATGTCATAAAAGGTCACTTTTGTCAATACTAGTCACTAGTAAGCTCCAAGGACAAAGCCAGCTCAAGTGTCAACTTCTGTACTAAGCCTGCAGTGAATTTGCCACTAACATTTAGGAAGACAAAAAAGAAAAATGTAGTAGAAAATTCTAACACAGATCACCTGTGTGCGA